>NW_027663514.1:0-208000 GCF_964034855.1 Anser brachyrhynchus | reverse complement strand
AGGGCTTAAGCCTTCTGCACTTGCCGGGCTCTGCCACTCTAGCTGGTCCTTTTCTAGGATTGAAAGTGGTGGGGGAAGGCCCTCTTCACGGTTTAGTTGGTTTCACTGCTTAGAGGGGGGGGGGCGTGCTTGTGGTATTGGCCCCACTTTCCCGGTCCTTTCGTACTGGGGAGAGTGTGTCATAGATAGAAACCGACCTGGATTGCTCCGGTCTGAACTCAGATCACGTAGGACTGTTAATCGTTGAACAAACGAACCCTTAATAGCGGCTGCACCATTAGGATGTCCTGATCCAACATCGAGGTCGTAAACCCCCCTGTCGATATGGGCTCTTGAGGGGGATTGCGCTGTTATCCCTGGGGTAGCTTGGTCCATTAATCAATTATATTGGGTCTGGTCACTGTTAGCACTTTGAGGGGTAGCTCTAGGTAAAGAGGTATGGTCTTGTTTTTGGAGGATTTGTTCTCCTCCAAGGTCGCCCCAACCGAAAAATATCGACCAGGCTCTGCGATGGTAGTGGCCCCAGTGGGGTTGATTGAGGATTCGCGGTGGTCGTTGATTTTTAAGTTCCACAGGGTCTTCTCGTCTTATGTTCACATCCCCGCTTTTGCACGGGGAGATCAATTTCACTGATTATCTGTGAGAGACAGTTAAGACCTCGTTTAGCCATTCATACAAGTCTCGATTTATGGGACAATTGATTGCGCTACCTTTGCACAGTTAGGATACCGCGGCCGTTAAACCTAAGTCACCGGGCAGGCATCACCTTCAATACTTGTTTAATTTGCTGAAGGCTATGTTTTTGGTAAACAGTCGGGCCTTATTAATTTGCCGAGTTCCTTTCACAGATTTTAATCGCTCTTATAGGCGCTCCTGAGTCGGGTTAACAGGGTTAGTTAATACGTGGTCTTGTAGGGGTTTTTGTATCTGTCTAGGTCTGTTAATAATGTTTCTATGTAAGCTTGCGCCGTTAGAGGGGTGTGGCCCTGTACATGAGGGGCCTAGGATGATTCCTAGGATTGTTATGAGGATGGCAGCGGTTTTGGTGATAAGGGGTATGGTTATTGGGGGGGTTTTGGTTGGTGTGATGAAAGAGGTAATGATTATTCCTGCTGTAATGCTGCCTAGGGCGAGTCGGGTTAGGGGGGCGGTGATTAGTGGGTTGTTTTCGTTTATTGATACTATTGGGGGGATTCGGGTTTGTCCAGCTTGGACTAGGATGGTTATGCGGATGCTGTAGGTTGCGGTGAATGCTGTGGCTATAAGGGTTAGGAGTAGGGCTCAAGTATTTAGGTATGATGTGTTTAAGCTTTCAATGATGAGGTCTTTTGAGTAGAATCCGGCTAGGAATGGGGTTCCTATCAGCGCCAGGTTTCCGATGGTTAGGCAGGAAGTAGTGACTGGGAGTATTTTCTGTAGGCCTCCTATCTTTCGGATATCTTGTTCTCCGTTTAGGTTGTGGATGATAGACCCTGAGCATAGGAATAGTATGGCTTTAAAGAAGGCATGGGTTGAGATGTGTAGGAAGGCTAGTTGTGGGAGGTTTAGTCCGATAGTGACTATTATTAGTCCTAGTTGGCTGGATGTTGAGAAAGCAATGATTTTTTTGATGTCATTTTGGGTTAGGGCGCATGTGGCAGCGAATAGGGTTGATAGAGCACCTAGGCATAGGCAGGCAGTTAGGGCTGTCTGGTTGGTGGCTAGCAGGGGGTGCATGCGGATGAGCAGGAAGATTCCGGCTACTACTATGGTACTGGAGTGCAGTAGGGCTGATACTGGGGTGGGGCCTTCTATTGCTGCGGGCAGTCATGGGTGGAGTCCAAATTGGGCGGATTTTCCTGCGGCTGCGAGGATTAATCCTATGAGGGGGAGGATTGGGGTTTGGTGGGGGTGTACGGCTTGTTGGATCTCTCAGGTGTTGAATGTTGAAGCTAGTCATGCTATGCTCAGGATCAGTCCGATGTCTCCGATTCGGTTGTAGATTACGGCTCGTAGGGCGGCGGTGTTGGCATCTGCTCGGCCTTGTCATCAGCCGATGAGAAGGAAGGACATGATTCGTACTCCTTCCCAGCCTACGAATAGGAGGAATATGTTGTTTGCGGTTGTTAGGAGGAGTATGGCGACTAGGAATGTCAGTAGGTAGGTGAAAAATTTTGTTACGTATGGCTCTGAGGCCATGTATCATATGGCGAATTGTAGGATTGATCATGTTACAAATAGGGCGATTGGAAGAAATGTTATTGAGTATTGGTCTATTTTTAGGCTCAGGGGGATTTTAAAGTTTATAATGAATTTTCACTCCCAGTGGCAGGTGACAGATTCTACTCCCGAGTAGATGAATGCGGTTGTAGGGGCTAGGCTAATTAGGAATGCGGTTTTAACAGCGCGGGTGGTGGCTTGTGGGGTGTTTTTAAAGTTTTTAAATAGAAATGGCAGGATGATTGGGGTTAGGAGGATTGTCAGCGTGAGTAGTGTGAGGGAGTTGATTAGTAGTGTGGGGTTCACTACTTTTACTTGGATTTGCACCAAGATGGGTGGTTCCTAAGACCAGTGGATTGCTGTTATCCTTTAAAAGTAAGGGGGCTGAGGTTTTAGGCTCAGATGTAAGAGTTAGCAGCTCTTGTTGGTTAAACCCTCCCCTCGGCAGGTAAGAAGGTTTGAACTTCTATTCTTAGAATCACAGTCTAATGTTTGGTTTAAACTATACTTGCATGAGGGGATTCCGGAGATCAGTTCGGGTTTGAGGATTAGGAGGAATATTGGGATAATGTGGAGTGTTATGAGCAGGTGTTCTCGCGTGGTTGAGTTTTGCATAGATGTGATGTGGGAGGGGATTGAGCCTCGTTGGGTCATTAGTAGTATGAATAAGGTGTAGGAGGCGGTTAGTAGGGTTGCGATTCCTGTTAGGATGATCGTGAAGGCAGATCAGTTGAATAAGGTGATTATAATGGTTAGCTCTGCTATGAGGTTTGTTGTTGGGGGTAAGGCTATGTTTGTTAGATTGGCCAGCAATCATCAGGTAGCTATGAGTGGTAGGAGAGGTTGTAGGCCTCGTGTGAGTAGTAGAATTCGGCTGTGCGTACGTTCATAGTTTGTGTTGGCTAGGCAGAATAGTATGGAGGAAGTTAGTCCATGGGAAATTATTAGGATCATTGCCCCTGAGAATGATCAGTGGGTTTGGATTATTCCTGCGGCGATAACTAGGCCTATGTGGCTAACGGATGAATAAGCGATTAGTGATTTTAGGTCTGTCTGTCGTAGGCAGATTGAGCTAGTCATTAGGGCGCCTCATAGGGCCAGGGTTAGGAAGGGGTAGTGCAGGAGGTTGGACAGTGGGCCCATAAATAGAGTGACTCGTATAATTCCGTATCCTCCTAGCTTTAGTAGTAGGGCGGCGAGGAGTATTGAGCCTGCGATGGGTGCTTCTACGTGGGCTTTTGGCAGTCAGAGGTGTAGGCCGTATAGTGGGGCTTTTACTATGAATGCTATGAGCAGTGCTAGACCTGATAGTATTCCTGTCCATGAGGTGGATAGGGTTGGGTGGGTTAGTTGTAGGGTTGGCAGGTGCAGGGTGCCAATTTTCACGTATAGGTGTATGATTGTGATTAGCAGGGGTAGAGAGCTTACTGGCGTGTAGAATAGCAGGTAGATGCCAGCGCTTAGGCGTTCTGGTTGGTTCCCCCATCGGGTGATTAAGATTAGGGTGGGAATGAGGGTTGCTTCAAATGAGATGTAAAATAGTGCTAGTTCTGTGGTGGAAAAGGCTAGTAGGATGAATGGCTGGACTGCGACTAAGGTTGAGATAAAGATTCGTTTGCGTTGTAGGGGTTCTTGTTGCAGGTGGTTTTGGCTTGCTATGATTATGAGTGGGAGTAGTCAGCAGGATAGTACTAGGAGGGGGGATGAGATTTGGTCAATTCCTGTTCAGTTGGATAAAAATTTGTAGGGGTAGTAGGTTGGGATTAATCACTGTAGGCTTAGGGCAGCGATTAGGAGGCTGTATAAGGTGGTGTTAGTCCATAGAAATTTTGGTGGAGACAGCAGGGCTGTTGGAAGAAGTATGATTGTGGGTAGGATGATTTTTAGCATTGCAGGAGGTTTAGGTTGTGTAGATGGTCGGAGCCATGTGTGCGGGTGGAGGCTACTAGGATGGCCAGGCCTGTGCCCGCCTCACACGCTGAGAAGGTTAGCATGAGAATTGGTACCATGGTGAATGAGGAGACTTGGTTTTCGATGGATCATATTGATAGGCCTACGAGTATCGATAATATTATGCTTTCAAGGCATAGTAGGGCGGATACTAGGTGGGTTCGGTGGAAGGCTAGTCCTAGTCCGCTGAAAATGAAGGCTGAGTAGAAGCTTAAATGTAGGGGCGACATAAGAAAGTTACAGGGTTGGCTGTAATCTGCTGGGTCGAAACCAGCTATCTTTTTGGTTAGACTAACTTTCTGTTATTCTGCTCATTCTAGGCCCCCTTGAATTCACTCGTAGGCCAGTCCGAGTGTTAGGAGAAGGAGGATCACTACAGTTCAGGTGAGGGTCATTAGGGGGGATTGGAGTTGGACGGCTCATGGCAGGGGGAGTAGGAGGGCGATTTCTAGGTCGAATAGGACGAACAGGATGGCTACTGAGGAAGAATCGGACTGAGAATGGTAATCGAGCAGATCCAAGTGGGTCGAATCCACATTCGTACGGTGAGAGTTTCTCTGAGTCGGGGTTTATTTGGGCGAGTCAGAAGTTTAATGCGGTTAGGGCGGTGCTTAGGATTGATGATAGGGCGAATATGAACATGAGTGCGTTCATTGCTCTCCTCTGGGTTTATACCAGATTCTAGAGATTGGAAGTCAATTGTAATTAATATACTAGAAGAGCAAGATCCTCATCAGTAGATGGTTATGTAGAGGAATAGTCAGATGATGTCTACGAAGTGTCAGTATCAGGCTGCTGCCTCGAATCCGAAGTGGTGGTCTGATGTAAAGTGGAACTTGATCAGTCGGAAGAGGCAGACGGTCAGGAAGGAGGATCCAATGATTACGTGGAGTCCGTGGAATCCAGTGGCAACGAAGAAGGTAGATCCGTAGACGCTATCGGCGATTGAGAATGGGGCTTCGTGGTATTCTATTGCTTGTAGGGCTGTGAAGTAGAATCCCAGGAGGATCGTTAGGGTTAGGGCGTGGATGGCGTGTTTTCGGTTTCCTTCTGTGATGCTGTGATGGGCTCACGTTACGGTAACGCCTGAGGCTAGTAGGATGGCTGTGTTTAGTAGGGGGACTTCTATCGGGTTGAGTGGTTTAATTCCTGTTGGGGGTCATTGGCCTCCTAGTTCTGGGGTTGGGGCCAGGCTCGAGTGGAAGAACGCTCAGAAGAACCCTAAGAAGAAGAATGCTTCGGATGTGATGAAAAGGATTATGCCGTATCGTAGGCCTTTTTGGACTGTGGGAGTGTGATGGCCTTGGAAGGTGCTTTCTCGTACAATGTCTCGTCATCATTGGAGTATTACTAGGAGTATTGAGATGAGGCCTAGGGTTAGTAGTATGGATGAGTTGTAGTGGAATCACATGATTAATCCTGAGGTTGTGAGTAGGGCGGCGGCTGCCCCGAAGATTGGTCAAGGGCTTGGGTCAACTATGTGGTATGAGTGTGCTTGGTGTGCCATTAGATGTTTTCTTGTAAGTATAGGCTTAGAAGGAGCACGAAGACGTAGGCCTGGATTATGGCTACTGCTACTTCTAGGATGGTTAGGAGTAGTAGGATGATTATTGTTAGGATGGATACTGCAGGAAGGGTGGGTATTAATGCAATGGAGGCTGTAGAGATGAGTTGGATGAGTAAGTGTCCTGCTGTAAGGTTGGCTGTAAGGCGGACTCCGAGGGCTAGGGGGCGGATTAGTAGGCTGGTTGTTTCGATCAGGATTAGTGCGGGGATTAGGGGTGTAGGGGTACCTTCGGGTAATAGGTGGGCTAAAGAGGCTGATGGTTGGTTTCGTAGGCCTGTTAGTAGTGTGGCGAGCCATAGTGGGAAGGCTAGGGCTATGTTCATAGATAGTTGGGTGGTTGGGGTGAATGTATATGGAAGGAGGCCTAGAAGGTTGATTGTAAGAAGTATGATTATTAGGGATGTAAATATTATGGCTCATTTGTGGCCATTTTTGTTGAGTGGGACTATTAGTTGTTTTGTGATTAGGTGAAGGAGTCATGTTTGGATAGTAGAAAGGCGGTTGTTGATTCATCGGTTGTTTGGGGACGGGAATAGTAGGGCTGGGAAGAGTAGGGATAGTAGGATTAAGGGGATGCCGAATAGATTGGGGCTGGAAAATTGGTCAAAGAAGCTTAGGTTCATGGTCAGGATCATGGTGTGGGTTTGGTAGTGAGGGAGGTCTTATTTGATGGGGGGTTGGTTGTGGTGAAGGCTAGTAGTTTTGGTTGGATGAGGAGTGCTAGGGTTAATCAGGTTATAATTATGATTGAAAATCATGGTGCGGGGTTAAGCTGTGGCATATCATTAAGGAGGGGGAAGTCCCTCTTTGGCTAGCTTAAAAGGCGAGTGCTGTTGCATAGCTTCTTAATGATTAGGATGATGATAGAAGGGACGATCAGGCCTCGAAATGTGGGAGTGGGGTTGATTCTACTACAATGGGTATGTAGCTGTGATTAGCCCCGCAAATTTCTGAGCATTGTCCGTAAAAAATCCCAGGCCGGGTGGTAATGAATGAAGTTTGGTTTAGTCGGCCTGGGATTGCGTCTGTTTTAACTCCGAGCGTTGGGACTGCTCAGGAGTGGAGTACGTCTCCTGCAGTAATGATCACGCGGATGGGGGATTCTATTGGTGTAACTACGCGGTGGTCAACTTCTAGCAGTCGGAAGTGGCCGTTGGGTAAGTCTGGGGTGGGCACTATGTAGGAGTCGAATGATAGGTCTTTGAGGTCTGTGTATTCGTAGCTTCAGTATCATTGGTGGCCGATGGCTTTTAGGGTGAGGTCTGGTTCATCGATTTTGTCCATTATGTAGAGGATTTGTAGGGATGGGAGGGCGAGGAGTACCAGGACGATAGCAGGTAGGATTGTCCAGATCAGCTCTACTTCTTGGGCGTCTACAGCATTGGACGAGAGTTTTTCTGTTAGTATGTGGGCTAAAAGGTAGAGAACTAGGCTGCAGATAGCTAGGGCAACGATTAGGGCGTGGTCGTGGAATTCAACGAGTTCTTCTATGATGGGTGATGAGGCGTCTTGGAATCCTAGTTGGGAGTGGTTGGCCACATGAGATGTACAGGATTTTTACCTGTGATTTAGTCTTGACAAGGCTATGTAATTGGTTTACTAACGTCTCATAAGAAAGAAGCATGAGCGGTGAATGCAGTTGGCTTGAAACCAGCATGTGAGGGTTCGATTCCTTCCTTTCTTGTACTTGGACGAAGGCCGGTTCCTCGAAAGTATGGTATGGGGGAGGGCAGCCGTGGATTCATTCAACGTTTGTGGTAGTTAGTTCTGGTTGTAGGACTTTTCGTTTGGCCGGAAAGGCTTCTCAGATGATGAATATTAGTATGATTACGGCTACTATTGAGATTAGGGAGCCGATGGAGGAAATGGTGTTTCATAGTGTGTAGGCGTCGGGATAGTCCGAGTATCGTCGGGGTATTCCTGCTAGGCCTAGGAAGTGCTGGGGGAAGAACGTTAGGTTTACTCCTGTAAATATTACCCCGAAGTGGGCTTTTGCTCATGTTTGGTGTAGGGTAAACCCAGTGAGTAGTGGGAATCAGTGAGTAAATCCTGCTAGAATGGCAAAGACGGCGCCTATGGATAGGACGTAGTGGAAGTGGGCAACTACGTAGTACGTGTCGTGCAGGGCGATGTCTAGGGAAGAGTTTGCAAGAACGATTCCTGTTAATCCTCCGATGGTAAATAGGAAGATAAATCCTAGAGCTCATAGTATTGGGGGGGTCTCATTTGATTGTTCCTCCGTGCAGGGTGGCTAGTCAGCTAAATACTTTGATTCCGGTAGGGATGGCAATGATTATAGTGGCTGATGTAAAGTAGGCTCGGGTATCAACGTCTATTCCTACTGTAAACATGTGGTGAGCTCAGACGATGAATCCTAGGAAGCCGATGGATAGTATGGCTCAGACTATTCCCATGTAGCCGAAGGGCTCCTTTTTGCCTGAGTAGTACGTGACTACGTGTGAGATGATTCCAAACCCCGGTAGGATCAGAATATAGACTTCTGGGTGTCCGAAGAATCAGAATAGGTGTTGGTACAGGATTGGGTCTCCTCCTCCAGCGGGGTCGAAGAATGTGGTGTTTAGGTTTCGATCAGTTAGTAATATTGTAATACCGGCGGCGAGTACGGGGAGTGATAGAAGGAGTAGGATGGCGGTAATTAGTACGGATCAGACAAATAGTGGGGTTTGGTATTGTGAGAGTGCGGGGGGTTTTATGTTGATGGCTGTGGTGATAAAGTTGATGGCCCCAAGGATGGAGGAGATACCGGCTAAGTGGAGTGAGAAGATAGCCAGGTCTACTGAAGCTCCGGCGTGGGCAAGGTTACCTGCTAGGGGAGGGTAGACAGTTCAGCCTGTGCCGGCGCCAGCTTCTACAGTGGATGAGGCTAGTAGGAGGAGGAATGATGGGGGGAGGAGTCAAAAGCTTATGTTGTTTATTCGCAGGAATGCTATGTCGGGGGCACCGATTATGAGGGGGACTAATCAGTTGCCGAATCCTCCGATCATGATGGGTATGACTATAAAGAAGATTATTACAAAGGCGTGAGCGGTAACGATTACATTGTAAATTTGGTCGTCGCCTAGGAGAGTTCCTGGTTGTCCTAGTTCTGCGCGGATTAATAGGCTGAGTGCGGTGCCGACTATTCCTGCTCATGCCCCGAAGATGAGGTACAGGGTGCCAATATCCTTATGGTTAGTGGAAAATAGTCATCGGTTGATGAAGGTGACGGGTAAGATGGCTGAGTGTTGAAGCGTTAGGCTGTAGTCCTTTTTACAGAGGTTTAATTCCTCTTCTTATCGGCTCTGTAGTGAAATTCATGTTGAGTTGCAAGCTCATCGATGCGCACTAGGGTGCGTCAGGGTCTTTGTAGGCAGAAGCCAATTGGTTTAGGCATTTAGCTGTTAACTAGAGTTTTGTGGGATCGAAGCCCATCTGTCTAGGGAGGCTTTAGCTTAATTAAAGCGTCTGACTTGCATTCAGAAGATACAGGTTAATATTCTGTAAGTCTTAATGTGCAGAAACTAAGAGGGTTTAACTCTTATTTAAGGCTTTGAAGGCCTTCGGTTTGGGGTGTTATCCTAAGTTTCTAGACAATGGCATGTATTATTGGGGACAGGGGAAGTAAGAGGATTGATAGTGAGGCAAGGACCGCAGTAGGTGTGCTTGGGGCTTTGCTAGTGTATCATTGTTTTATGTGGTTAGAGGAGTTGGGGGGAAGGGTAATTGTTGAGTGGTATGCGAGGCGTAGGTAGAAGAAGAGGCTGAGCAGTGATAGCATGGCAATTGCCATGGCTGCTGGTGTTATTTCCTGTTTAGTTAGTTCTTGGATGATAAGTCACTTTGGTATAAAGCCTGTTAATGGGGGGAGGCCTGCTAGGGATAAAAGTACTAGTATTAGGGTGGCGTTTAGCACTGGGGTTTTTGTTCATGAGGTTGTGATCATGGATAGGTTAAGGGCTTTGATTTTGTTAAGGGCTAGGAATACGGCTGATGTTATGATTGTGTATAGGTAGAAGGTAAGTAAGGCCAATTTGGGGCTGTAAACTAGGATGATGGCGATTCAGCCTAAGTGGGAGATGGACGAGAAGGCTAGGATTTTGCGTGTTTGTGTTTGGTTCAGTCCTATTCAGCCTCCTAGTGCTGTTGAGGCTAGGGCCATGGCGGTGAGTAGAGCTGGGTCGAGGGATTTGGATGTTAGTAGGAGCAGGGTTAGTGGGGGGAATTTTATGAGGGTCGAGAGTAGCAGGGCTGTTATTAGTGGCGATCCTTGTAGTACTTCTGGGAATCAGAAGTGAAATGGCACTAGGCCCAGTTTAATAGCGATTGCTGCTGTCAGTAGTAGACAGGAGGTTGGGTGGTTTATTTGTGTGATGTCTCATTGGCCGGTGACTCAGGCATTGGTTATGCTAGAGAATAGGACCAGGGCGGAAGCAGCTGCTTGGGTTAGGAAGTATTTCGTTGCGGCTTCTACTGCTCGTGGGTGGTGGGATTTGGCAATTAGGGGAATGATGGCTAGTGCGTTGATCTCCAGTCCTGTCCAGGCCAGAACTCAGTGGTTGCTGGAAATTGTGATGGTGGTGCCCAAGATGAGGCTGAAGGTTATGATTGGGGTCGCGTAAGGGTTCATTAGTAGAGGAGGGGGTTAAACCATCATTTTCGGGGTATGGGCCCGATAGCTTGATTAGCTGACTCTACTAGAAAATAATATAAGGGAAGTATGGAGAATTTTGATTTCTCTTGTGTGGGTTCAATTCCTACTTTTCTAAGGTCAACAGGAAATGAGAGGGCTGTTATACCTCTATGTTCACTTTATCATAGTGACCCTTTGTAGTTCAGGCACATTTCCTTATGTAAGGAGGTAGGCCTGCATAGCAGATAGGTATGCTGATGTGTCAGAGGCACAGAGCTAGTGTGAGGGGTAGGAAGTTTTTTCATAGTAGGTGCATTAGTTGGTCATATCGGAATCGTGGGTATGAAGCTCGGACCCATAAGAAACCAGAAGATAGTAGGAGGACTTTTGTGGCTAGGATGACGGGGAATAGTTCTGTGGGTGGCCCTAGGGCGCTTGGGTTTAGGAATATGATGGCTGTAAGTGTATTTATTAGCATAATGTTCGCATATTCAGCTAGGAAGAATAAGGCGAAGGGTCCTGCGGCGTATTCAACGTTAAACCCTGAGACTAGCTCAGATTCACCCTCTGTGAGGTCAAAAGGAGCTCGGTTTGTCTCTGCTAGGGTGGATACGTATCATATTATTGCTAGGGGTCATGAGGAGAAAATGAAGTATAGAGGCTCCTGTGCGATGGCAAAGGAGCTGAGTGTGTAGCTTCCGCTTAGTATGATTATTGATAGCAGGATTATGGCCAGTGTCACTTCGTATGAAATGGTCTGTGCTACTGCCCGTAGGGCTCCGATTAGTGCGTATTTTGAGTTCGAGGCTCAGCCTGATCATAGGACTGAGTAGACGGCTAGGCTTGACATGGCTATTAGGAAGAGAACTCCGAGGTTTAGATCTGCTAGGGGAAATGGGAGTGGTAGTGGTGCTCAAGTGGTGAGGGCTAGGACAAGGGCTAGTATTGGTATCAGAATGAATAGAAGTGGGGAAGAGGTAGAGGGTCGGATGGGCTCTTTGGTAAATAGTTTCAGTCCGTCCGCAAATGGTTGAAGTAGGCCAAAAGGCCCGACAACGTTAGGGCCTTTGCGGGATTGTATGTAGCTTAGGATTTTCCGTTCTACTAGGGTTAGGAAGGCTACGGCAATCAGGATTGGGATGATGTATAGGAGGGATATAATGAGGCAGCTTAGTGTTGTTATTTGAATCATGGGTGAAGCTAGGGAGAGGATTTGAACCTCTGGGGAAAGGGCTTAAGCCTTCTGCACTTGCCGGGCTCTGCCACTCTAGCTGGTCCTTTTCTAGGATTGAAAGTGGTGGGGGAAGGCCCTCTTCACGGTTTAGTTGGTTTCACTGCTTAGAGGGGGGGGGGCGTGCTTGTGGTATTGGCCCCACTTTCCCGGTCCTTTCGTACTGGGGAGAGTGTGTCATAGATAGAAACCGACCTGGATTGCTCCGGTCTGAACTCAGATCACGTAGGACTGTTAATCGTTGAACAAACGAACCCTTAATAGCGGCTGCACCATTAGGATGTCCTGATCCAACATCGAGGTCGTAAACCCCCCTGTCGATATGGGCTCTTGAGGGGGATTGCGCTGTTATCCCTGGGGTAGCTTGGTCCATTAATCAATTATATTGGGTCTGGTCACTGTTAGCACTTTGAGGGGTAGCTCTAGGTAAAGAGGTATGGTCTTGTTTTTGGAGGATTTGTTCTCCTCCAAGGTCGCCCCAACCGAAAAATATCGACCAGGCTCTGCGATGGTAGTGGCCCCAGTGGGGTTGATTGAGGATTCGCGGTGGTCGTTGATTTTTAAGTTCCACAGGGTCTTCTCGTCTTATGTTCACATCCCCGCTTTTGCACGGGGAGATCAATTTCACTGATTATCTGTGAGAGACAGTTAAGACCTCGTTTAGCCATTCATACAAGTCTCGATTTATGGGACAATTGATTGCGCTACCTTTGCACAGTTAGGATACCGCGGCCGTTAAACCTAAGTCACCGGGCAGGCATCACCTTCAATACTTGTTTAATTTGCTGAAGGCTATGTTTTTGGTAAACAGTCGGGCCTTATTAATTTGCCGAGTTCCTTTCACAGATTTTAATCGCTCTTATAGGCGCTCCTGAGTCGGGTTAACAGGGTTAGTTAATACGTGGTCTTGTAGGGGTTTTTGTATCTGTCTAGGTCTGTTAATAATGTTTCTATGTAAGCTTGCGCCGTTAGAGGGGTGTGGCCCTGTACATGAGGGGCCTAGGATGATTCCTAGGATTGTTATGAGGATGGCAGCGGTTTTGGTGATAAGGGGTATGGTTATTGGGGGGGTTTTGGTTGGTGTGATGAAAGAGGTAATGATTATTCCTGCTGTAATGCTGCCTAGGGCGAGTCGGGTTAGGGGGGCGGTGATTAGTGGGTTGTTTTCGTTTATTGATACTATTGGGGGGATTCGGGTTTGTCCAGCTTGGACTAGGATGGTTATGCGGATGCTGTAGGTTGCGGTGAATGCTGTGGCTATAAGGGTTAGGAGTAGGGCTCAAGTATTTAGGTATGATGTGTTTAAGCTTTCAATGATGAGGTCTTTTGAGTAGAATCCGGCTAGGAATGGGGTTCCTATCAGCGCCAGGTTTCCGATGGTTAGGCAGGAAGTAGTGACTGGGAGTATTTTCTGTAGGCCTCCTATCTTTCGGATATCTTGTTCTCCGTTTAGGTTGTGGATGATAGACCCTGAGCATAGGAATAGTATGGCTTTAAAGAAGGCATGGGTTGAGATGTGTAGGAAGGCTAGTTGTGGGAGGTTTAGTCCGATAGTGACTATTATTAGTCCTAGTTGGCTGGATGTTGAGAAAGCAATGATTTTTTTGATGTCATTTTGGGTTAGGGCGCATGTGGCAGCGAATAGGGTTGATAGAGCACCTAGGCATAGGCAGGCAGTTAGGGCTGTCTGGTTGGTGGCTAGCAGGGGGTGCATGCGGATGAGCAGGAAGATTCCGGCTACTACTATGGTACTGGAGTGCAGTAGGGCTGATACTGGGGTGGGGCCTTCTATTGCTGCGGGCAGTCATGGGTGGAGTCCAAATTGGGCGGATTTTCCTGCGGCTGCGAGGATTAATCCTATGAGGGGGAGGATTGGGGTTTGGTGGGGGTGTACGGCTTGTTGGATCTCTCAGGTGTTGAATGTTGAAGCTAGTCATGCTATGCTCAGGATCAGTCCGATGTCTCCGATTCGGTTGTAGATTACGGCTCGTAGGGCGGCGGTGTTGGCATCTGCTCGGCCTTGTCATCAGCCGATGAGAAGGAAGGACATGATTCGTACTCCTTCCCAGCCTACGAATAGGAGGAATATGTTGTTTGCGGTTGTTAGGAGGAGTATGGCGACTAGGAATGTCAGTAGGTAGGTGAAAAATTTTGTTACGTATGGCTCTGAGGCCATGTATCATATGGCGAATTGTAGGATTGATCATGTTACAAATAGGGCGATTGGAAGAAATGTTATTGAGTATTGGTCTATTTTTAGGCTCAGGGGGATTTTAAAGTTTATAATGAATTTTCACTCCCAGTGGCAGGTGACAGATTCTACTCCCGAGTAGATGAATGCGGTTGTAGGGGCTAGGCTAATTAGGAATGCGGTTTTAACAGCGCGGGTGGTGGCTTGTGGGGTGTTTTTAAAGTTTTTAAATAGAAATGGCAGGATGATTGGGGTTAGGAGGATTGTCAGCGTGAGTAGTGTGAGGGAGTTGATTAGTAGTGTGGGGTTCACTACTTTTACTTGGATTTGCACCAAGATGGGTGGTTCCTAAGACCAGTGGATTGCTGTTATCCTTTAAAAGTAAGGGGGCTGAGGTTTTAGGCTCAGATGTAAGAGTTAGCAGCTCTTGTTGGTTAAACCCTCCCCTCGGCAGGTAAGAAGGTTTGAACTTCTATTCTTAGAATCACAGTCTAATGTTTGGTTTAAACTATACTTGCATGAGGGGATTCCGGAGATCAGTTCGGGTTTGAGGATTAGGAGGAATATTGGGATAATGTGGAGTGTTATGAGCAGGTGTTCTCGCGTGGTTGAGTTTTGCATAGATGTGATGTGGGAGGGGATTGAGCCTCGTTGGGTCATTAGTAGTATGAATAAGGTGTAGGAGGCGGTTAGTAGGGTTGCGATTCCTGTTAGGATGATCGTGAAGGCAGATCAGTTGAATAAGGTGATTATAATGGTTAGCTCTGCTATGAGGTTTGTTGTTGGGGGTAAGGCTATGTTTGTTAGATTGGCCAGCAATCATCAGGTAGCTATGAGTGGTAGGAGAGGTTGTAGGCCTCGTGTGAGTAGTAGAATTCGGCTGTGCGTACGTTCATAGTTTGTGTTGGCTAGGCAGAATAGTATGGAGGAAGTTAGTCCATGGGAAATTATTAGGATCATTGCCCCTGAGAATGATCAGTGGGTTTGGATTATTCCTGCGGCGATAACTAGGCCTATGTGGCTAACGGATGAATAAGCGATTAGTGATTTTAGGTCTGTCTGTCGTAGGCAGATTGAGCTAGTCATTAGGGCGCCTCATAGGGCCAGGGTTAGGAAGGGGTAGTGCAGGAGGTTGGACAGTGGGCCCATAAATAGAGTGACTCGTATAATTCCGTATCCTCCTAGCTTTAGTAGTAGGGCGGCGAGGAGTATTGAGCCTGCGATGGGTGCTTCTACGTGGGCTTTTGGCAGTCAGAGGTGTAGGCCGTATAGTGGGGCTTTTACTATGAATGCTATGAGCAGTGCTAGACCTGATAGTATTCCTGTCCATGAGGTGGATAGGGTTGGGTGGGTTAGTTGTAGGGTTGGCAGGTGCAGGGTGCCAATTTTCACGTATAGGTGTATGATTGTGATTAGCAGGGGTAGAGAGCTTACTGGCGTGTAGAATAGCAGGTAGATGCCAGCGCTTAGGCGTTCTGGTTGGTTCCCCCATCGGGTGATTAAGATTAGGGTGGGAATGAGGGTTGCTTCAAATGAGATGTAAAATAGTGCTAGTTCTGTGGTGGAAAAGGCTAGTAGGATGAATGGCTGGACTGCGACTAAGGTTGAGATAAAGATTCGTTTGCGTTGTAGGGGTTCTTGTTGCAGGTGGTTTTGGCTTGCTATGATTATGAGTGGGAGTAGTCAGCAGGATAGTACTAGGAGGGGGGATGAGATTTGGTCAATTCCTGTTCAGTTGGATAAAAATTTGTAGGGGTAGTAGGTTGGGATTAATCACTGTAGGCTTAGGGCAGCGATTAGGAGGCTGTATAAGGTGGTGTTAGTCCATAGAAATTTTGGTGGAGACAGCAGGGCTGTTGGAAGAAGTATGATTGTGGGTAGGATGATTTTTAGCATTGCAGGAGGTTTAGGTTGTGTAGATGGTCGGAGCCATGTGTGCGGGTGGAGGCTACTAGGATGGCCAGGCCTGTGCCCGCCTCACACGCTGAGAAGGTTAGCATGAGAATTGGTACCATGGTGAATGAGGAGACTTGGTTTTCGATGGATCATATTGATAGGCCTACGAGTATCGATAATATTATGCTTTCAAGGCATAGTAGGGCGGATACTAGGTGGGTTCGGTGGAAGGCTAGTCCTAGTCCGCTGAAAATGAAGGCTGAGTAGAAGCTTAAATGTAGGGGCGACATAAGAAAGTTACAGGGTTGGCTGTAATCTGCTGGGTCGAAACCAGCTATCTTTTTGGTTAGACTAACTTTCTGTTATTCTGCTCATTCTAGGCCCCCTTGAATTCACTCGTAGGCCAGTCCGAGTGTTAGGAGAAGGAGGATCACTACAGTTCAGGTGAGGGTCATTAGGGGGGATTGGAGTTGGACGGCTCATGGCAGGGGGAGTAGGAGGGCGATTTCTAGGTCGAATAGGACGAACAGGATGGCTACTGAGGAAGAATCGGACTGAGAATGGTAATCGAGCAGATCCAAGTGGGTCGAATCCACATTCGTACGGTGAGAGTTTCTCTGAGTCGGGGTTTATTTGGGCGAGTCAGAAGTTTAATGCGGTTAGGGCGGTGCTTAGGATTGATGATAGGGCGAATATGAACATGAGTGCGTTCATTGCTCTCCTCTGGGTTTATACCAGATTCTAGAGATTGGAAGTCAATTGTAATTAATATACTAGAAGAGCAAGATCCTCATCAGTAGATGGTTATGTAGAGGAATAGTCAGATGATGTCTACGAAGTGTCAGTATCAGGCTGCTGCCTCGAATCCGAAGTGGTGGTCTGATGTAAAGTGGAACTTGATCAGTCGGAAGAGGCAGACGGTCAGGAAGGAGGATCCAATGATTACGTGGAGTCCGTGGAATCCAGTGGCAACGAAGAAGGTAGATCCGTAGACGCTATCGGCGATTGAGAATGGGGCTTCGTGGTATTCTATTGCTTGTAGGGCTGTGAAGTAGAATCCCAGGAGGATCGTTAGGGTTAGGGCGTGGATGGCGTGTTTTCGGTTTCCTTCTGTGATGCTGTGATGGGCTCACGTTACGGTAACGCCTGAGGCTAGTAGGATGGCTGTGTTTAGTAGGGGGACTTCTATCGGGTTGAGTGGTTTAATTCCTGTTGGGGGTCATTGGCCTCCTAGTTCTGGGGTTGGGGCCAGGCTCGAGTGGAAGAACGCTCAGAAGAACCCTAAGAAGAAGAATGCTTCGGATGTGATGAAAAGGATTATGCCGTATCGTAGGCCTTTTTGGACTGTGGGAGTGTGATGGCCTTGGAAGGTGCTTTCTCGTACAATGTCTCGTCATCATTGGAGTATTACTAGGAGTATTGAGATGAGGCCTAGGGTTAGTAGTATGGATGAGTTGTAGTGGAATCACATGATTAATCCTGAGGTTGTGAGTAGGGCGGCGGCTGCCCCGAAGATTGGTCAAGGGCTTGGGTCAACTATGTGGTATGAGTGTGCTTGGTGTGCCATTAGATGTTTTCTTGTAAGTATAGGCTTAGAAGGAGCACGAAGACGTAGGCCTGGATTATGGCTACTGCTACTTCTAGGATGGTTAGGAGTAGTAGGATGATTATTGTTAGGATGGATACTGCAGGAAGGGTGGGTATTAATGCAATGGAGGCTGTAGAGATGAGTTGGATGAGTAAGTGTCCTGCTGTAAGGTTGGCTGTAAGGCGGACTCCGAGGGCTAGGGGGCGGATTAGTAGGCTGGTTGTTTCGATCAGGATTAGTGCGGGGATTAGGGGTGTAGGGGTACCTTCGGGTAATAGGTGGGCTAAAGAGGCTGATGGTTGGTTTCGTAGGCCTGTTAGTAGTGTGGCGAGCCATAGTGGGAAGGCTAGGGCTATGTTCATAGATAGTTGGGTGGTTGGGGTGAATGTATATGGAAGGAGGCCTAGAAGGTTGATTGTAAGAAGTATGATTATTAGGGATGTAAATATTATGGCTCATTTGTGGCCATTTTTGTTGAGTGGGACTATTAGTTGTTTTGTGATTAGGTGAAGGAGTCATGTTTGGATAGTAGAAAGGCGGTTGTTGATTCATCGGTTGTTTGGGGACGGGAATAGTAGGGCTGGGAAGAGTAGGGATAGTAGGATTAAGGGGATGCCGAATAGATTGGGGCTGGAAAATTGGTCAAAGAAGCTTAGGTTCATGGTCAGGATCATGGTGTGGGTTTGGTAGTGAGGGAGGTCTTATTTGATGGGGGGTTGGTTGTGGTGAAGGCTAGTAGTTTTGGTTGGATGAGGAGTGCTAGGGTTAATCAGGTTATAATTATGATTGAAAATCATGGTGCGGGGTTAAGCTGTGGCATATCATTAAGGAGGGGGAAGTCCCTCTTTGGCTAGCTTAAAAGGCGAGTGCTGTTGCATAGCTTCTTAATGATTAGGATGATGATAGAAGGGACGATCAGGCCTCGAAATGTGGGAGTGGGGTTGATTCTACTACAATGGGTATGTAGCTGTGATTAGCCCCGCAAATTTCTGAGCATTGTCCGTAAAAAATCCCAGGCCGGGTGGTAATGAATGAAGTTTGGTTTAGTCGGCCTGGGATTGCGTCTGTTTTAACTCCGAGCGTTGGGACTGCTCAGGAGTGGAGTACGTCTCCTGCAGTAATGATCACGCGGATGGGGGATTCTATTGGGATAACTACGCGGTGGTCAACTTCTAGCAGTCGGAAGTGGCCGTTGGGTAAGTCTGGGGTGGGCACTATGTAGGAGTCGAATGATAGGTCTTTGAGGTCTGTGTATTCGTAGCTTCAGTATCATTGGTGGCCGATGGCTTTTAGGGTGAGGTCTGGTTCATCGATTTTGTCCATTATGTAGAGGATTTGTAGGGATGGGAGGGCGAGGAGTACCAGGACGATAGCAGGTAGGATTGTCCAGATCAGCTCTACTTCTTGGGCGTCTACAGCATTGGACGAGAGTTTTTCTGTTAGTATGTGGGCTAAAAGGTAGAGAACTAGGCTGCAGATAGCTAGGGCAACGATTAGGGCGTGGTCGTGGAATTCAACGAGTTCTTCTATGATGGGTGATGAGGCGTCTTGGAATCCTAGTTGGGAGTGGTTGGCCACATGAGATGTACAGGATTTTTACCTGTGATTTAGTCTTGACAAGGCTATGTAATTGGTTTACTAACGTCTCATAAGAAAGAAGCATGAGCGGTGAATGCAGTTGGCTTGAAACCAGCATGTGAGGGTTCGATTCCTTCCTTTCTTGTACTTGGACAAAGGCCGGTTCCTCGAAAGTATGGTATGGGGGAGGGCAGCCGTGGATTCATTCAACGTTTGTGGTAGTTAGTTCTGGTTGTAGGACTTTTCGTTTGGCCGGAAAGGCTTCTCAGATGATGAATATTAGTATGATTACGGCTACTATTGAGATTAGGGAGCCGATGGAGGAAATGGTGTTTCATAGTGTGTAGGCGTCGGGATAGTCCGAGTATCGTCGGGGTATTCCTGCTAGGCCTAGGAAGTGCTGGGGGAAGAACGTTAGGTTTACTCCTGTAAATATTACCCCGAAGTGGGCTTTTGCTCATGTTTGGTGTAGGGTAAACCCAGTGAGTAGTGGGAATCAGTGAGTAAATCCTGCTAGAATGGCAAAGACGGCGCCTATGGATAGGACGTAGTGGAAGTGGGCAACTACGTAGTACGTGTCGTGCAGGGCGATGTCTAGGGAAGAGTTTGCAAGAACGATTCCTGTTAATCCTCCGATGGTAAATAGGAAGATAAATCCTAGAGCTCATAGTATTGGGGGGGTCTCATTTGATTGTTCCTCCGTGCAGGGTGGCTAGTCAGCTAAATACTTTGATTCCGGTAGGGATGGCAATGATTATAGTGGCTGATGTAAAGTAGGCTCGGGTATCAACGTCTATTCCTACTGTAAACATGTGGTGAGCTCAGACGATGAATCCTAGGAAGCCGATGGATAGTATGGCTCAGACTATTCCCATGTAGCCGAAGGGCTCCTTTTTGCCTGAGTAGTACGTGACTACGTGTGAGATGATTCCAAACCCCGGTAGGATCAGAATATAGACTTCTGGGTGTCCGAAGAATCAGAATAGGTGTTGGTACAGGATTGGGTCTCCTCCTCCAGCGGGGTCGAAGAATGTGGTGTTTAGGTTTCGATCAGTTAGTAATATTGTAATACCGGCGGCGAGTACGGGGAGTGATAGAAGGAGTAGGATGGCGGTAATTAGTACGGATCAGACAAATAGTGGGGTTTGGTATTGTGAGAGTGCGGGGGGTTTTATGTTGATGGCTGTGGTGATAAAGTTGATGGCCCCAAGGATGGAGGAGATACCGGCTAAGTGGAGTGAGAAGATAGCCAGGTCTACTGAAGCTCCGGCGTGGGCAAGGTTACCTGCTAGGGGAGGGTAGACAGTTCAGCCTGTGCCGGCGCCAGCTTCTACAGTGGATGAGGCTAGTAGGAGGAGGAATGATGGGGGGAGGAGTCAAAAGCTTATGTTGTTTATTCGCAGGAATGCTATGTCGGGGGCACCGATTATGAGGGGGACTAATCAGTTGCCGAATCCTCCGATCATGATGGGTATGACTATAAAGAAGATTATTACAAAGGCGTGAGCGGTAACGATTACATTGTAAATTTGGTCGTCGCCTAGGAGAGTTCCTGGTTGTCCTAGTTCTGCGCGGATTAATAGGCTGAGTGCGGTGCCGACTATTCCTGCTCATGCCCCGAAGATGAGGTACAGGGTGCCAATATCCTTATGGTTAGTGGAAAATAGTCATCGGTTGATGAAGGTGACGGGTAAGATGGCTGAGTGTTGAAGCGTTAGGCTGTAGTCCTTTTTACAGAGGTTTAATTCCTCTTCTTATCGGCTCTGTAGTGAAATTCATGTTGAGTTGCAAGCTCATCGATGCGCACTAGGGTGCGTCAGGGTCTTTGTAGGCAGAAGCCAATTGGTTTAGGCATTTAGCTGTTAACTAGAGTTTTGTGGGATCGAAGCCCATCTGTCTAGGGAGGCTTTAGCTTAATTAAAGCGTCTGACTTGCATTCAGAAGATACAGGTTAATATTCTGTAAGTCTTAATGTGCAGAAACTAAGAGGGTTTAACTCTTATTTAAGGCTTTGAAGGCCTTCGGTTTGGGGTGTTATCCTAAGTTTCTAGACAATGGCATGTATTATTGGGGACAGGGGAAGTAAGAGGATTGATAGTGAGGCAAGGACCGCAGTAGGTGTGCTTGGGGCTTTGCTAGTGTATCATTGTTTTATGTGGTTAGAGGAGTTGGGGGGAAGGGTAATTGTTGAGTGGTATGCGAGGCGTAGGTAGAAGAAGAGGCTGAGCAGTGATAGCATGGCAATTGCCATGGCTGCTGGTGTTATTTCCTGTTTAGTTAGTTCTTGGATGATAAGTCACTTTGGTATAAAGCCTGTTAATGGGGGGAGGCCTGCTAGGGATAAAAGTACTAGTATTAGGGTGGCGTTTAGCACTGGGGTTTTTGTTCATGAGGTTGTGATCATGGATAGGTTAAGGGCTTTGATTTTGTTAAGGGCTAGGAATACGGCTGATGTTATGATTGTGTATAGGTAGAAGGTAAGTAAGGCCAATTTGGGGCTGTAAACTAGGATGATGGCGATTCAGCCTAAGTGGGAGATGGACGAGAAGGCTAGGATTTTGCGTGTTTGTGTTTGGTTCAGTCCTATTCAGCCTCCTAGTGCTGTTGAGGCTAGGGCCATGGCGGTGAGTAGAGCTGGGTCGAGGGATTTGGATGTTAGTAGGAGCAGGGTTAGTGGGGGGAATTTTATGAGGGTCGAGAGTAGCAGGGCTGTTATTAGTGGCGATCCTTGTAGTACTTCTGGGAATCAGAAGTGAAATGGCACTAGGCCCAGTTTAATAGCGATTGCTGCTGTCAGTAGTAGACAGGAGGTTGGGTGGTTTATTTGTGTGATGTCTCATTGGCCGGTGACTCAGGCATTGGTTATGCTAGAGAATAGGACCAGGGCGGAAGCAGCTGCTTGGGTTAGGAAGTATTTCGTTGCGGCTTCTACTGCTCGTGGGTGGTGGGATTTGGCAATTAGGGGAATGATGGCTAGTGCGTTGATCTCCAGTCCTGTCCAGGCCAGAACTCAGTGGTTGCTGGAAATTGTGATTGTGGTGCCCAAGATGAGGCTGAAGGTTATGATTGGGGTCGCGTAAGGGTTCATTAGTAGAGGAGGGGGTTAAACCATCATTTTCGGGGTATGGGCCCGATAGCTTGATTAGCTGACTCTACTAGAAAATAATATAAGGGAAGTATGGAGAATTTTGATTTCTCTTGTGTGGGTTCAATTCCTACTTTTCTAAGGTCAACAGGAAATGAGAGGGCTGTTATACCTCTATGTTCACTTTATCATAGTGACCCTTTGTAGTTCAGGCACATTTCCTTATGTAAGGAGGTAGGCCTGCATAGCAGATAGGTATGCTGATGTGTCAGAGGCACAGAGCTAGTGTGAGGGGTAGGAAGTTTTTTCATAGTAGGTGCATTAGTTGGTCATATCGGAATCGTGGGTATGAAGCTCGGACCCATAAGAAACCAGAAGATAGTAGGAGGACTTTTGTGGCTAGGATGACGGGGAATAGTTCTGTGGGTGGCCCTAGGGCGCTTGGGTTTAGGAATATGATGGCTGTAAGTGTATTTATTAGCATAATGTTCGCATATTCAGCTAGGAAGAATAAGGCGAAGGGTCCTGCGGCGTATTCAACGTTAAACCCTGAGACTAGCTCAGATTCACCCTCTGTGAGGTCAAAAGGAGCTCGGTTTGTCTCTGCTAGGGTGGATACGTATCATATTATTGCTAGGGGTCATGAGGAGAAAATGAAGTATAGAGGCTCCTGTGCGACGGCAAAGGAGCTGAGTGTGTAGCTTCCGCTTAGTATGATTATTGATAGCAGGATTATGGCCAGTGTCACTTCGTATGAAATGGTCTGTGCTACTG
Organism: Anser brachyrhynchus; assembly: GCF_964034855.1. Taxonomy (NCBI): domain Eukaryota; kingdom Metazoa; phylum Chordata; class Aves; order Anseriformes; family Anatidae; genus Anser; species Anser brachyrhynchus. Next base: position 185,311 of record NW_027663514.1, on the reverse strand, counting down.
CCCGTAGGGCTCCGATTAGTGCGTATTTTGAGTTCGAGGCTCAGCCTGATCATAGGACTGAGTAGACGGCTAGGCTTGACATGGCTATTAGGAAGAGAACTCCGAGGTTTAGATCTGCTAGGGGAAATGGGAGTGGTAGTGGTGCTCAAGTGGTGAGGGCTAGGACAAGGGCTAGTATTGGTATCAGAATGAATAGAAGTGGGGAAGAGGTAGAGGGTCGGATGGGCTCTTTGGTAAATAGTTTCAGTCCGTCCGCAAATGGTTGAAGTAGGCCAAAAGGCCCGACAACGTTAGGGCCTTTGCGGGATTGTATGTAGCTTAGGATTTTCCGTTCTACTAGGGTTAGGAAGGCTACGGCAATCAGGATTGGGATGATGTATAGGAGGGATATAATGAGGCAGCTTAGTGTTGTTATTTGAATCATGGGTGAAGCTAGGGAGAGGATTTGAACCTCTGGGGAAAGGGCTTAAGCCTTCTGCACTTGCCGGGCTCTGCCACTCTAGCTGGTCCTTTTCTAGGACTGAAAGTGGTGGGGGAAGGCCCTCTTCACGGTTTAGTTGGTTTCACTGCTTAGAGGGGGGGGGGCGTGCTTGTGGTATTGGCCCCACTTTCCCGGTCCTTTCGTACTGGGGAGAGTGTGTCATAGATAGAAACCGACCTGGATTGCTCCGGTCTGAACTCAGATCACGTAGGACTGTTAATCGTTGAACAAACGAACCCTTAATAGCGGCTGCACCATTAGGATGTCCTGATCCAACATCGAGGTCGTAAACCCCCCTGTCGATATGGGCTCTTGAGGGGGATTGCGCTGTTATCCCTGGGGTAGCTTGGTCCATTAATCAATTATATTGGGTCTGGTCACTGTTAGCACTTTGAGGGGTAGCTCTAGGTAAAGAGGTATGGTCTTGTTTTTGGAGGATTTGTTCTCCTCCAAGGTCGCCCCAACCGAAAAATATCGACCAGGCTCTGCGATGGTAGTGGCCCCAGTGGGGTTGATTGAGGATTCGCGGTGGTCATTGATTTTTAAGTTCCACAGGGTCTTCTCGTCTTATGTTCACATCCCCGCTTTTGCACGGGGAGATCAATTTCACTGATTATCTGTGAGAGACAGTTAAGACCTCGTTTAGCCATTCATACAAGTCTCGATTTATGGGACAATTGATTGCGCTACCTTTGCACGGTTAGGATACCGCGGCCGTTAAACCTAAGTCACCGGGCAGGCATCACCTTCAATACTTGTTTAATTTGCTGAAGGCTATGTTTTTGGTAAACAGTCGGGCCTTATTAATTTGCCGAGTTCCTTTCACAGAGGAACTTTCCCTAATCGACCTACCCGCCCCCTCCAACATCTCTGCCTGATGAAACTTCGGCTCCCTTCTAGCCATCTGCTTAGCCACACAAATCCTAACAGGCCTGCTACTAGCCATACACTACACCGCAGACACTTCACTCGCCTTCTCCTCAGTAGCTCACACATGCCGAGACGTCCAGTACGGATGGCTCATCCGCAACCTCCACGCCAACGGTGCTTCGCTCTTCTTTATCTGCATCTACTTACACATCGGACGAGGCCTCTACTACGGCTCCTACCTATACAAAGAAACCTGAAACACAGGAGTAATCCTCCTACTCACCCTAATAGCAACTGCCTTCGTAGGGTATGTCCTACCATGAGGACAAATGTCATTCTGAGGGGCGACCGTAATCACCAACCTATTCTCAGCCATCCCGTACATTGGGCAAACTCTAGTAGAATGAGCCTGAGGAGGATTCTCAGTAGACAATCCAACCTTAACCCGATTCTTCGCCATCCACTTCCTACTGCCCTTCCTAATTGCAGGAATCACCCTAGTCCACCTAACCTTCCTACACGAATCAGGCTCAAATAACCCACTAGGAATCGTATCAGACTGCGACAAAATCCCATTCCACCCATACTTCTCCATTAAAGACAGCTTAGGGCTTACCCTAATAATCACCCCTCTAATAGCACTAGCCCTATTTTCACAGAACCTCCTGGTTCTTGGAATCCTAGTTGGGAGTGGTTGGCCACATGAGATGTACAGGATTTTTACCTGTGATTTAGTCTTGACAAGGTTATGTAATTGGTTTACTAACGTCTCATAAGAAAGAAGCATGAGCGGTTAATGCAGTTGGCTTGAAACCCATCCCCAGTGGTGCAAGTGCACTCTCTGAACTCACTGCAGTGCATCCCCAGTGGTGCCAGTGCACTCTGTGGACTCACTGCACTGCATCCCCAGTGGTGCCAGTGCACTCTGTGGGCTCACTGCTGTGCATCCCCATTGGTGCCAGTGCACTCTCTGGACTCACTGCACTGCATCCCCAGTGGTGCCAGTGCACTCTCTGGACTCACTGCAGTGCATCCCCAGTGGAGCCCGTGCACTCTCTGGACTCACTGAAGTGCATCCCCAGTGGTGCCAGTGCACTCTCTGGACTCACTGCACTGCATCCCCAGTGGTGCCAGTGCACTCTGTGGACTCACTGTACTGCATCCCCAGTGGTGCCAGTGCACTCTCTGGACTCACTGAAGTGCATTCTCAGTGGTGCCAGTGCACTCTCTGGACTCACTGCAGTGCATCCCCAGTGGTGCCAGTACACTCACTGGACTGACTGCACTGCATCCCCAGTGGTGCTAGTGCACTCTCTGGACTCACTGCACTGCATCGCCAGTGGTGCCAGAGCACTCTCTGGACTCACTGCAGTGCATCCCCAGTGGTGCCAGTGCACTCTCTGGACTCACTGTACTGCATCCCCAGTGGTGCCAGTGCACTCTGTGGGCTCACTGCTGTGCATCCCCATTGGTGCCAGTGCACTCTCTGGACTCACTGCACTGCATCCCCAGTGGTGCCAGTGCACTCTCTGGACTCACTGCACTGCATCCCCAGTGGTGCAAGTGCACTCTCTGGACTCACTGCAGTGCATCCCAAGTGGTGCCAATGCACTCTCTGGACTCACTGCAGTGCATCCCCAGTGGTGCCAGTACACTCACTGGACTCACTGCACTGCATCCCCAGTGGTGCCAGTGCAGTCTCTGCACTCACTGAATTGCATCCCCAGTGGTGCCAGTGCAGTCTCTGCACTCACTGAAGTGCATCCCCAGTGGTGCCAGTGAACTCTCTGGACTCACTGCAGTGCATCCCCAGTGGTGCCAGTGCACTCTCTGGACTCACTGCACTGCATCCCCAGTGGTGCCAGTGCACTCTCTGGACTCACTGCACTGCATCCCCAGTGGTGCCAGTGCACTCTCTGGACTCACTGCACTGCATCTCCAATGGTGCCAGTGCACTCTCTGGACTCACTGCACTGCATCCCCAGTGGAGCCAGTGCACTCTGTGGACTCACTGCAGTGCATCCCCAGTGCTGCCAGTGCACTCTCTGGACTCACTGCACTGCATCCCCAGTGGTGCCAATGCACTCTCTGGACTCACTGCACTGCATCCCAAGTGGTGCCAGTGCACTCTCTGGAGTCAATGCACTGCATCCCCAGTGGTGCCAGTGCACTCTCTCGAGTCACTGCACTACATCCCCAGTGGTGCCAGTGCACTCACTGGACTCACTGTACTGCATCATCAGTGGTGCCAGTGCACTCTCTGGACTCACTGCAGTGCATCCCCAGTGGTGCCAGTGCACTCTCTGGACTCACTGCACTGCATCCCCAGTGGTGCCAGTGCACTCACTGGACTCACTATACTGCATCACCAGTGGTGCCAGTGCACTCTCTGGACTCACTGCACTGCATCCCCAGTGTTGCCAGTGCATTCACTGGACTCACTGTACTGCATCTCCAGTGGTGCCAGTGCACTCACTGGGCTCACTGCACTGCATCCCCAGTGGTGCCAGTGCACTCTCTGGACTCACTGCAGTGCATCCCCACTGGTGCCAGTGGACTCACTGGATTCACTGCACTACATTCCCAGTGGTGCTGGTTCACTCTCTGGACTCACTGCAGTGCATCCCCAGTGGTGCCAGTGCACTCTTTGGACTCACTGAAGTGCATTCTCAGTGGTGCCAGTGCACTCTCTGGACTCACTGCACTGCATCCCCAGTGGTGCCAGTGCGCTCTCTGGACTCACTGAAGTGCATTCTCAGTGGTGCCAGTGCACTCTCTGGACTCACTGCAGTGCATCCCCAGTGGTGCCAGTACACTCTCTGGACTCACTGCACTGCATCCCCAGTGGTGCTAGTGCAATCTGTGGACTCACTGCAGTGCATTCCCAGTGGTGCCAGTGCACTCTCTGGACTCACTGAAAGGCATTCTCAGTGGTGCCAGTGCACTCTCTGGACTCACTGCAGTGCATCACCAGTGGTCCAGTGCACTCTCTGGACTCACCGTACCGCATCCCCAGTGGTGCCAGTGCACTCTCTGGAGTAACTGCAGTGCATCACCAGTGGTGCCAGTGCACTCTCTGGACTCACTGCACTGCATCCCCAGTGGTGCCAGTGCACTCTCTGGACTCACTGCTCTGCATCCCCAGTGGTGCCAGAGCACTCTCTGGACTCACTGCACTGCATCGCCAGTGCTGCCTGTGCACTCTCTGGAGTGACTGCACTGCATCCCCAGTGGTGCCACTGCACTCTCTGGACTCACTGCACTGCATCCCCAGTGGTGCCAGTGCACTCCCTGCACTCACTGCACTGCATCCCCAGTGGTGCCAGTGCACTCACTGGACTCACTGCAGTGCATTCCCTCTGGTGCCAGTGCACTCTCTGGACTCACTGCACTGCATCCCCAGTGGTGCCAGTGCACTCTCTGGACTCACTGCAGTGCATCCCCAGTGGTGCCAGTGCACTCTCTGGACTCACTGCAGTGCATCCCCAGTGGTGCCAGTGCACTCTCTGGACTCACTGAAGTGCATCCCCCGTGGTGCCAGTGCGATCTCTGGACTCACTGCACTGCATTCCCAGTGGTGCCAGTGCACACTCTGGACTCACTGCACTGCATCCCCAGTGGTGCCAGTGCACTCTCTGGACTCACTGCAGTGCATCCCCAGTTTTGCCAGTGCACTCTCTGGACTCACTGCACTGCATACCCAGTGGTGCCAGTGCACTCTCTGGACTCACTGCACTGCATCCCCAGTGGAGCCAGTGCACTCTCTGGACTCACTGCACTGCATCCCCAGTGGTGCCAGTGCACTCTCTGGACTCACTGCACTGCATCCCCAGTGGAGCCCGTGCACTCTCTGGACTCACTGAAGTGCATCCCCAGTGGTGCCAGTGCACTCTCTGGACTCACTGCACTGCATCCCCAGTGGTGCCAGTGCACTCTGTGGACTCACTGCAGTGCATCCCCAGTGGTGCCAGTGCACTCTCTGGACTCACTGAAGTGCATTCTCAGTGGTGCCAGTGCACTCTCTGGACTCACTGCAGTGCATCCCCAGTGGTGCCAGTACACTCACTGGACTGACTGCACTGCATCCCCAGTTGTGCTAGTGCACTCTCTGGACTCACTGCACTGCATCCCCAGTGGTGCCAGAGCACTCTCTGGACTCACTGCAGTGCATCTCCAGTGGTGCCAGTGCACTCTGTGGACTCACTGTACTGCATCCCCAGTGGTGCCAGTGCACTCTGTGGGCTCACTGCTGTGCATCCCCATTGGTGCCAGTGCACTCTCTGGACTCACTGCACTGCATCCCCAGTGGTGCCAGTGCACTCTCTGGACTCACTGCACTGCATCCCCAGTGGTGCAAGTGCACTCTCTGGACTCACTGCAGTGCATCCCAAGTGGTGCCAATGCACTCTCTGGACTCACTGCAGTGCATCCCCAGTGGTGCCAGTACACTCACTGGACTCACTGCACTGCATCCCCAGTGGTGCCAGTGCAGTCTCTGCACTCACTGAATTGCATCCCCAGTGGTGCCAGTGCAGTCTCTGCACTCACTGAAGTGCATCCCCAGTGGTGCCAGTGAACTCTCTGGACTCACTGCAGTGCATCCCCAGTGGTGCCAGTGCACTCTCTGGACTCACTGCACTGCATCCCCAGTGGTGCCAGTGCACTCTCTGGACTCACTGCACTGCATCCCCAGTGGTGCCAGTGCACTCTCTGGACTCACTGCACTGCATCTCCAATGGTGCCAGTGCACTCTCTGGACTCACTGCACTGCATCCCCAGTGGAGCCAGTGCACTCTGTGGACTCACTGAAGTGCATCCCCATTGGTGCCAGTGCACTCTCTGGACTCACTGCACTGCATCTCCAATGGTGCCAGTGCACTCTCTGGACTCACTGCACTGCATCCCCAGTGGTGCCAATGCACTCTCTGGACTCACTGCTGTGCATCCCCAGTGGTGCCAGTGCACTCTTTGGACTCACTGCACTGCATCTCCAATGGTGCCAATGCACTCTCTGGACTCACTGTACTGCATCCCCAGTGGTGCCAGTGCACTCTCTTGACTCACTGCACTGCATCCCCAGTGGTGCCAGTGCACTCACTGGATTCACTGCACTGCATCCCCAGTGGTGCTAGTGCACTCTCTGGACTCACTGAAGTGCATTCTCAGTGGTGCCAGTGCACTCTCTGGACTCACTGCAGTGCATCCCCAGTGGTGCCAGTGCACTCTCTGGACTCACTGCACTGCATCCCCAGTGGTGCCAGTGCACTCTCTGGACTCACTGCAGTGCATCCCCAGTGGTGCCAGTGCACTCTCTGGACTCACTGCACTGCATCCCCAGTGGTACCAGTGCACTCTGTGGACTCACTGCAGTGCATCCCCAGTGCTGCCAGTGCACTCTCTGGACTCACTGCACTGCATCCCCAGTGGTGCCAATGCACTCTCTGGACTCACTGCACTGCATCCCCAGTGGTGCCAGTGCACTCTCTAGACTCACTGCACTGCATCCCAAGTGGTGCCAGTGCACTCTCTGGAGTCAATGCACTACATCCCCAGTGGTGCCAGTGCACTCACTGGACTCACTGTACTGCATCATCAGTGGTGCCAGTGCACTCTCTGGACTCACTGCAGTGCATCCCCAGTGGTGCCAGTGCACTCTCTGGACTCACTGCACTGCATCCCCAGTGGTGCCAGTGCACTCACTGGACTCACTATACTGCATCACCAGTGGTGCCAGTGCACTCTCTGGACTCACTGCACTGCATCCCCAGTGTTGCCAGTGCATTCACTGGACTCACTGTACTGCATCTCCAGTGGTGCCAGTGCACTCACTGGGCTCACTGCACTGCATCCCCAGTGGTGCCAGTGCACTCTCTGGACTCACTGCAGTGCATCCCCACTGGTGCCAGTGGACTCACTGGATTCACTGCACTACATTCCCAGTGGTGCTTGTTCACTCTCTGGACTCACTGCACTGCATCCCCAGTGGTGCCAGTGCGCTCTCTGGACTCACTGAAGTGCATTCTCAGTGGTGCCAGTGCACTCTCTGGACTCACTGCAGTGCATCCCCAGTGGTGCCAGTACACTCTCTGGACTCACTGCACTGCATCCCCAGTGGTGCTAGTGCAATCTGTGGACTCACTGCAGTGCATCCACAGTGGTGCCAGTGCACTCTCTGGACTCACTGAAAGGCATTCTCAGTGGTGCCAGTGCACTCTCTGGACTCACTGCAGTGCATCACCAGTGGTCCAGTGCACTCTCTGGACTCACCGTACCGCATCCCCAGTGGTGCCAGTGCACTCTCTGGAGTAACTGCAGTGCATCACCAGTGGTGCCAGTGCACTCTCTGGACTCACTGCACTGCATCCCCAGTGGTGCCAGTGCACTCTCTGGACTCACTGCACTGCATCCCCAGTGGTGCCAGAGCACTCTCTGGACTCACTGCACTGCATCCCCAGTGCTGCCTGTGCACTCTCTGGACTCACTGCACTGCATCCCCAGTGGTGCCACTGCACTCTCTGGACTCACTGCACTGCATCCCCAGTGGTGCCAGTGCACTCCCTGCACTCACTGCACTGCATCCCCAGTGGTGCCAGTGCACTCACTGGACTCACTGCAGTGCATTCCCTCTGGTGCCAGTGCACTCTCTGGACTCACTGCACTGCATCCCCAGTGGTGCCAGTGCACTCTCTGGACTCACTGCAGTGCATCCCCAGTGGTGCCAGTGCACTCTCTGGACTCACTGCAGTGCATCCCCAGTGGTGCCAGTGCACTCTCTGGACTCACTGAAGTGCATCCCCCGTGGTGCCAGTCCGATCTCTGGACTCACTGCACTGCATTCCCAGTGGTGCCAGTGCACACTCTGGACTCACTGCACTGCATCCCCAGTGGTGCCAGTGCACTCTCTGGACTCACTGCAGTGCATCCCCAGTTTTGCCAGTGCACTCTCTGGACTCACTGCACTGCATACCCAGTGGTGCCAGTGCACTCTCTGGACTCACTGCACTGCATCCCCAGTGGAGCCAGTGCACTCTCTGGACTCACTGCACTGCATCCCCAGTGGTGCCAGTGCACTCTCTGGACTCACTGCACTGCATCCCCAGTGGAGCCCGTGCACTCTCTGGACTCACTGAAGTGCATCCCCAGTGGTGCCAGTGCACTCTCTGGACTCACTGCACTGCATCCCCAGTGGTGCCAGTGCACTCTGTGGACTCACTGCAGTGCATTCCCAGTGGTGCCAGTGCACTCTCTGGACTCACTGAAGTGCATTCTCAGTGGTGTCAGTGCACTCTCTGGACTCACTGCAGTGCATCCCCAGTGGTGCCAGTACACTCACTGGACTGACTGCACTGCATCCCCAGTGGTGCTAGTGCACTCTCTGGACTCACTGCACTGCATCCCCAGTGGTGCCAGAGCACTCTCTGGACTCACTGCACTGCATCCCCAGTGGTGCCAGTGCACTCTGTGGACTCACTGTACTGCATCTCCAGTGGTGCCAGTGCACTCTGTGGGCTCACTGCTGTGCATCCCCATTGGTGCCAGTGCACTCTCTGGACTCACTGCACTGCATGCCCAGTGGTGCCAGTGCACTCTCTGGACTCACTGCACTGCATCCCCAGTGGTGCAAGTGCACTCTCTGGACTCACTGCAGTGCATCCCAAGTGGTGCCAATGCACTCTCTGGACTCACTGCAGTGCATCCCCAGTGGTGCCAGTACACTCACTGGACTCACTGCACTGCATCCCCAGTGGTGCCAGTGCAGTCTCTGCACTCACTGAATTGCATCCCCAGTGGTGCCAGTGAACTCTCTGGACTCACTGCAGTGCATCCCCAGTGGTGCCAGTGTACTCTCTGGACTCACTGAACTGCATCCCCAGTGGTGCCAGTGCACTCTCTGGACTCACTTCACTGCATCCCCAGTGGTGCCAGTGCACTCTCTGGACTCACTGCAGTGCATCCCCAGTGGTGCCAGTACACTCTCTGGACTCACTGCAGTGCATCCCCAGTGGTGCCAGTGCACTCTCTGGACTCACTGCAGTGCATCCCCAGTGGTGCCAGTACACTCACTGGACTGACTGCACTGCATCCCCAGTGGTGCTAGTGCACTCTCTGGACTCACTGCACTGCATCGCCAGTGGTGCCAGAGCACTCTCTGGACTCACTGCAGTGCATCCCCAGTGGTGCCAGTGCACTCTCTGGACTCACTGTACTGCATCCCCAGTGGTGCCAGTGCACTCTGTGGGCTCACTGCTGTGCATCCCCATTGGTGCCAGTGCACTCTCTGGACTCACTGCACTGCATCCCCAGTGGTGCCAGTGCACTCTCTGGACTCACTGCACTGCATCCCCAGTGGTGCAAGTGCACTCTCTGGACTCACTGCAGTGCATCCCCAGTGGTGCCAGTGCACTCTCTGGACTCACTGCACTGCATCCCCAGTGGAGCCCGTGCACTCTCTGGACTCACTGAAGTGCATCCCCAGTGGTGCCAGTGCACTCTCTGGACTCACTGCACTGCATCCCCAGTGGTGCCAGTGCACTCTGTGGACTCACTGCAGTGCATCCCCAGTGGTGCCAGTGCACTCTCTGGACTCACTGCAGTGCATCCCCAGTGGTGCCAGTACACTCACTGGACTGACTGCACTGCATCCCCAGTGGTGCTAGTGCACTCTCTGGACTCACTGCACTGCATCGCCAGTGGTGCCAGTGCACTCTCTGGACTCACTGCACTGCATCCCCAGTGGTGCCAGTGCACTCTCTGGACTCACTGCACTGCATCCCCAGTGGTGCAAGTGCACTCTCTGGACTCACTGCACTGCATCCCCACTGGTGCCAATGCACTCTCTGGACTCACTGCAGTGCATCCCCAGTGGTGCCAGTATACTCACTGGACTCACTGCACTGCATCCCCAGTGGTGCCAGTGCACTCTCTGGACTCACTGCACTGCATCTCCAATGGTGCCAGTGTACTCTCTGGACTCACTGCACTGCATCCCCAGTGGAGCCAGTGCACTCTGTGGACTCACTGAAGTGCATCCCCATTGGTGCCAGTGCACTCTCTGGACTCACTGCACTGCATCCCCAGTGGTGCCAGTGCAATCTCTGGACTCACTGCACTGCATCCCCAGTGGTGCCAGTGCACTCTCTGGACTCACTGCAGTGCATCCCAAGTGGTGCCAAAGCACTCTCTGGACTCACTGCAGTGCATCCCCAGTGGTGCCAGTACACTCACTGGACTCACTGCACTGCATCCCCAGTGGTGCCAGTGCAGTCTCTGCACTCACTGAAGTGCATCTCCAGTGGTGCCAGTGAACTCTCTGGACTCACTGCAGTGCATCCCCAGTGGTGCCAGTGCACTCTCTGGACTCACTGCACTGCATCCCCAGTGGTGCCAGTGCACTCTCTGGACTCACTGCAGTGCATCCCCACTGGTGCCAATGCACTCTCTGGACTCACTGCAGTGCATCCCCAGTGGTGCCAGTACACTCACTGGACTCACTGCACTGCATCCCCAGTGGTGCCAGTGCACTCTCTGGACTCACTGCACTGCATCTCCAATGGTGCCAGTGTACTCTCTGGACTCACTGCACTGCATCCCCAGTGGAGCCAGTGCACTCTGTGGACTCACTGAAGTGCATCCCCTTTGGTGCCAGTGCACTCTCTGGACTCACTGCACTGCATCCCCAGTGGTGCCAGTGCACTCTCTGGACTCACTGCACTGCATCCCCAGTGGTGCCAGTGCACTCTCTGGACTCACTGCAGTGCATCCCAAGTGGTGCCAAAGCACTCTCTGGACTCACTGCAGTGCATCCCCAGTGGTGCCAGTACACTCACTGGACTCACTGCACTGCATCCCCAGTGGTGCCAGTGCAGTCTCTGCACTCACTGAAGTGCATCTCCAGTGGTGCCAGTGAACTCTCTGGACTCACTGCAGTGCATCCCCAGTGGTGCCAGTGCACTCTCTGGACTCACTGCACTGCATCCCCAGTGGTGCCAGTGCACTCTCTGGACTCACTGCACTGCATCCCCAGTGGTGCCAGTGCACTCTCTGGACTCACTGCACTGCATCTCCAATGGTGCCAGTGCACTCTCTGGACTCACTGCACTGCATCCCCAGTGGTGCCAATGCACTCTCTGGACTCACTGCTGTGCATCCCCAGTGGTGCCAGTGCACTCTCTGGACTCACTGCACTGCATCCCCAGTGGTACCAGTGCACTCTCTGGACTCACTGCACTGCATCCCCAGTGGTGTCAGTGCACTCTGTGGGCTCTCTGCTGTGCATCCCCATTGGTGCCAGTGCACTCTCTGGACTCACTGCACTGCATCGCCAGTGGTGCCAGTGCACTCTCTGGACTCACTGCACTGCATCCCCAGTGGTGCCAGTGCACTCTCTGGACTCACTGCACTGCATCCCCAGTGGTGCCAGTGCACTCTCTGGACTCACTGCACTGCATCCCCAGTGGTGCAAGTGCACTCTCTGGACTCACTGCAGTGCATCCCCAGTGGTGCCAATGCACTCTCTGGACTCACTGCAGTGCATCCCCAGTGGTGCCAGTACACTCACTGGACTCACTGCACTGCATCCCCAGTGGTGCCAGTGCACTCTCTGGACTCACTGCACTGCATCTCCAATGGTGCCAGTGTACTCTCTGGACTCACTGCACTGCATCCCCAGTGGAGCCAGTGCACTCTGTGGACTCACAGAAGTGCATCCCCATTGGTGCCAGTGCACTCTCTGGACTCACTGCACTGCATCCCCAGTGGTGCCAGTGCACTCTCTGGACTCACTGCACTGCATCTCCAATGGTGCCAGTGCACTCTCTGGACTCACTGCACTGCATCCCCACTGGTGCCAATGCACTCTCTGGACTCACTGCACTGCATCCCCAGTGGTGCCAGTGCACTCTCTGGACTCACTGCACTGCATCCCCAGTGGTGCCAGTGCACTCTCTGGACTCACTGCACTGCATCCCCAGTGGTGCCAGTGCACTCTGTGGACTCACTGCTGTGCATCCCCATTGGTGCCAGTGCACTCTCTGGACTCACTGCACTGCATCCCCAGTGGTGTCAGTGCACTCTCTGGACTCACTGCACTGCATCCCCAGTTGTGCAAGTGCACTCTCTGGACTCACTGCAGTGCATCCCAAGTGGTGCCAATGCACTCTCTGGACTCACTGCAGTGCATCCCCAGGGGTGCCAGTACACTCACTGGACTCACTGCAGTGCATCCCCAGTGGTGCCAGTGCACTCTCTGCACTCACTGAAGTGCAGCCCCATTGGTGCCAGTGAACTATCTGGACTCACTGCAGTGCATCCCCAGTGGTGCCAGTGCACTCTCTGGACTCACTGCACTGCATCCCCAGTGGTGCCAGTGCACTCTCTGGACTCACTGCACTGCATCCCCAGTGCTGCCAGTGCACTCTCTGGACTCACTGCACTGCATCTCCAATGGTGCCAGTGCACTCTCTGGACTCACTGCACTGCATCCCCAGTGGTGCCAATGCACTCTCTGGACTCACTGTTGTGCATCCCCAGTGGTGCCAGTGCACTCTCTGGACTCACTGTACTGCATCCCCAGTGGTGCCAGTGCACTCTCTGGACTCACTACACTGCATCCCCATTGGTGCCAGTGCACTCTCTGGACTCACTGCACTGCATCCCCAGTGGTGCCAGTGCACTCTCTGGACTTGCTCCACTGCATCCCCAGTGGTGCCAGTGCACTCTCAGGACTCACTGCACTGCATCCCCAGTGTTGCCAGTGCACTCTCTGGACTCACTGCAATGCATACTCAGTGGAGCCCGTGCACTCTCTGGACTCACTGCACAGCATCCCCAGTGGTGCCAGTGCACTCTCTGGACTCACTGCACTGCATCCCCAGTGGTGCCAGTGCACTCTCTGGACTCACTGCACTGCATCCCCAGTGGTGCCAGTGCACTCTCTGGACTCACTGCACTGCATCTCCAATGGTGCCAGTGCACTCTCTGGACTCACTGCACTGCATCCCCAGTGGTGCCAATGCACTCTCTGGACTCACTGTTGTGCATCCCCAGTGGTGCCAGTGCACTCTCTGGACTCACTGTACTGCATCCCCAGTGGTGCCAGTGCACTCTCTGGACTCACTAAACTGCATCCCCATTGGTGCCAGTGCACTCTCTGGACTCACTGCACTGCATCCCCAGTGGTGCCAGTGCACTCTCTGGACTTGCTCCACTGCATCCCCAGTGGTGCCAGTGCACTCTCAGGACTCACTGCACTGCATCCCCAGTGTTGCCAGTGCACTCTCTGGACTCACTGCAATGCATACTCAGTGGAGCCCGTGCACTCTCTGGACTCACTGCACAGCATCCCCAGTGGTGCCAGTGCACTCTCTGGACTCACTGCAGTGCATCCCCAGTGGTGCCAGTGCACTCTTTGGACTCACTGAAGTGCATTCTCAGTGGTGCAAGAGCACTCTCTGGACTCACTGCACTGCATCCCCAGTGGTGCCAGTGCGCTCTCTGGACTCACTGAAGTGCATCCCCAGTGGTGCCAGTACACTCTCTGGACTCACTGCACTGCATCCCCAGTGGTGCCAGTGCACTCTCTGGACTCACTGCAGTGCATCCCAAGTGGTGCCAAAGCACTCTCTGGACTCACTGCAGTGCATCCCCAGTGGTGCCAGTACACTCACTGGACTCACTGCACTGCATCCCCAGTGGTGCCAGTGCAGTCTCTGCACTCACTGAAGTGCATCTCCAGTGGTGCCAGTGAACTCTCTGGACTCACTGCAGTGCATCCCCAGTGGTGCCAGTGCACTCTCTGGACTCACTGCACTGCATCCCCAGTGGTGCCAGTGCACTCTCTGCACTCACTGCAGTGCATCCCCACTGGTGCCAATGCACTCTCTGGACTCACTGCAGTGCATCCCCAGTGGTGCCAGTACACTCACTGGACTCACTGCACTGCATCCCCAGTGGTGCCAGTGCACTCTCTGGACTCACTGCACTGCATCTCCAATGGTGCCAGTGTACTCTCTGGACTCACTGCACTGCATCCCCAGTGGAGCCAGTGCACTCTGTGGACTCACTGAAGTGCATCCCCTTTGGTGCCAGTGCACTCTCTGGACTCACTGCACTGCATCCCCAGTGGTGCCAGTGCACTCTCTGGACTCACTGCACTGCATCCCCAGTGGTGCCAGTGCACTCTCTGGACTCACTGCAGTGCATCCCAAGTGGTGCCAAAGCACTCTCTGGACTCACTGCAGTGCATCCCCAGTGGTGCCAGTACACTCACTGGACTCACTGCACTGCATCCCCAGTGGTGCCAGTGCAGTCTCTGCACTCACTGAAGTGCATCTCCAGTGGTGCCAGTGAACTCTCTGGACTCACTGCAGTGCATCCCCAGTGGTGCCAGTGCACTCTCTGGACTCACTGCACTGCATCCCCAGTGGTGCCAGTGCACTCTCTGGACTCACTGCACTGCATCCCCAGTGGTGCCAGTGCACTCTCTGGACTCACTGCACTGCATCTCCAATGGTGCCAGTGCACTCTCTGGACTCACTGCACTGCATCCCCAGTGGTGCCAATGCACTCTCTGGACTCACTGCTGTGCATCCCCAGTGGTGCCAGTGCACTCTCTGGACTCACTGCACTGCATCCCCAGTGGTACCAGTGCACTCTCTGGACTCACTGCACTGCATCCCCAGTGGTGTCAGTGCACTCTGTGGGCTCTCTGCTGTGCATCCCCATTGGTGCCAGTGCACTCTCTGGACTCACTGCACTGCATCGCCAGTGGTGCCAGTGCACTCTCTGGACTCACTGCACTGCATCCCCAGTGGTGCCAGTGCACTCTCTGGACTCACTGCACTGCATCCCCAGTGGTGCCAGTGCACTCTCTGGACTCACTGCACTGCATCCCCAGTGGTGCAAGTGCACTCTCTGGACTCACTGCAGTGCATCCCCAGTGGTGCCAATGCACTCTCTGGACTCACTGCAGTGCATCCCCAGTGGTGCCAGTACACTCACTGGACTCACTGCACTGCATCCCCAGTGGTGCCAGTGCACTCTCTGGACTCACTGCACTGCATCTCCAATGGTGCCAGTGCACTCTCTGGACTCACTGCACTGCATCCCCAGTGGTGCCAATGCACTCTCTGGACTCACTGCTGTGCATCCCCAGTGGTGCCAGTGCACTCTCTGGACTCACTGCACTGCATCCCCAGTGGTACCAGTGCACTCTCTGGACTCACTGCACTGCATCCCCAGTGGTGCCAGTGCACTCTCTGGACTCACTGCACTGCATCCCCAGTGGTGCCAGTGCACTCTCTGGACTCACTGCACTGCATCCCCAGTGGTGCAAGTGCACTCTCTGGACTCACTGCAGTGCATCCCCAGTGGTGCCAATGCACTCTCTGGACTCACTGCAGTGCATCCCCAGTGGTGCCAGTACACTCACTGGACTCACTGCACTGCATCCCCAGTGGTGCCAGTGCACTCTCTGGACTCACTGCACTGCATCTCCAATGGTGCCAGTGCACTCTCTGGACTCACTGCACTGCATCCCCAGTGGTGCCAATGCACTCTCTGGACTCACTGCTGTGCATCCCCAGTGGTGCCAGTGCACTCTCTGGACTCACTGCACTGCATCCCCAGTGGTACCAGTGCACTCTCTGGACTCACTGCACTGCATCCCCAGTGGTGTCAGTGCACTCTGTGGGCTCACTGCTGTGCATCCCCATTGGTGCCAGTGCACTCTCTGGACTCACTGCACTGCATCGCCAGTGGTGCCAGTGCACTCTCTGGACTCACTGCACTGCATCCCCAGTGGTGCCAGTGCACTCTCTGGACTCACTGCACTGCATCCCCAGTGGTGCCAGTGCACTCTCTGGACTCACTGCACTGCATCCCCAGTGGTGCAAGTGCACTCTCTGGACTCACTGCAGTGCATCCCCAGTGGTGCCAATGCACTCTCTGGACTCACTGCAGTGCATCCCCAGTGGTGCCAGTACACTCACTGGACTCACTGCACTGCATCCCCAGTGGTGCCAGTGCACTCTCTGGACTCACTGCACTGCATCTCCAATGGTGCCAGTGTACTCTCTGGACTCACTGCACTGCATCCCCAGTGGAGCCAGTGCACTCTGTGGACTCACAGAAGTGCATCCCCATTGGTGCCAGTGCACTCTCTGGACTCACTGCACTGCATCCCCAGTGGTGCCAGTGCACTCTCTGGACTCACTGCACTGCATCTCCAATGGTGCCAGTGCACTCTCTGGACTCACTGCACTGCATCCCCAGTGGTGCCAATGCACTCTCTGGACTCACTGCTGTGCATCCCCAGTGGTGCCAGTGCACTCTCTGGACTCACTGCACTGCATCCCCAGTGGTGCCAGTGCACTCTCTGGACTCACTGCACTGCATCCCCAGTGGTGCCAGTGCACTCTGTGGACTCACTGCTGTGCATCCCCATTGGTGCCAGTGCACTCTCTGGACTCACTGCACTGCATCCCCAGTGGTGTCAGTGCACTCTCTGGACTCACTGCACTGCATCCCCAGTGGTGCCAGTGCACTCTCTGGACTCACTGCAGTGCATCCCAAGTGGTGCCAATGCACTCTCTGGACTCACTGCAGTGCATCCCCAGGGGTGCCAGTACACTCACTGGACTCACTGCACTGCATCCCCAGTGGTGCCAGTGCACTCTCTGCACTCACTGAAGTGCAGCCCCATTGGTGCCAGTGAACTATCTGGACTCACTGCAGTGCATCCCCAGTGGTGCCAGTGCACTCTCTGGACTCACTGCACTGCATCCCCAGTGGTGCCAGTGCACTCTCTGGACTCACTGCACTGCATCCCCAGTGGTGCCAGTGCACTCTCTGGACTCACTGCACTGCATCTCCAATGGTGCCAGTGCACTCTCTGGACTCACTGCACTGCATCCCCAGTGGTGCCAATGCACTCTCTGGACTCACTGTTGTGCATCCCCAGTGGTGCCAGTGCACTCTCTGGACTCACTGTACTGCATCCCCAGTGGTGCCAGTGCGCTCTCTGGACTCACTACACTGCATCCCCATTGGTGCCAGTGCACTCTCTGGACTCACTGCACTGCATCCCCAGTGGTGCCAGTGCACTCTCTGGACTTGCTCCACTGCATCCCCAGTGGTGCCAGTGCACTCTCAGGACTCACTGCACTGCATCCCCAGTGTTGCCAGTGCACTCTCTGGACTCACTGCAATGCATACTCAGTGGAGCCCGTGCACTCTCTGGACTCACTGCACAGCATCCCCAGTGGTGCCAGTGCACTCTCTGGACTCACTGCACTGCATCCCCAGTGGTGCCAGTGCACTCTCTGGACTCACTGCACTGCATCCCCAGTGGTGCCAGTGCACTCTCTGGACTCACTGCACTGCATCTCCAATGGTGCCAGTGCACTCTCTGGACTCACTGCACTGCATCCCCAGTGGTGCCAATGCACTCTCTGGACTCACTGTTGTGCATCCCCAGTGGTGCCAGTGCACTCTCTGGACTCACTGTACTGCATCCCCAGTGGTGCCAGTGCACTCTCTGGACTCACTACACTGCATCCCCATTGGTGCCAGTGCACTCTCTGGACTCACTGCACTGCATCCCCAGTGGTGCCAGTGCACTCTCTGGACTTGCTCCACTGCATCCCCAGTGGTGCCAGTGCACTCTCAGGACTCACTGCACTGCATCCCCAGTGTTGCCAGTGCACTCTCTGGACTCACTGCAATGCATACTCAGTGGAGCCCGTGCACTCTCTGGACTCACTGCACAGCATCCCCAGTGGTGCCAGTGCACTCTCTGGACTCACTGCAGTGCATCCCCAGTGGTGCCAGTGCACTCTTTGGACTCACTGAAGTGCATTCTCAGTGGTGCAAGTGCACTCTCTGGACTCACTGCACTGCATCCCCAGTGGTGCCAGTGCGCTCTCTGGACTCACTGAAGTGCATCCCCAGTGGTGCCAGTACACTCTCTGGACTCACTGAAGGGCATTCTCAGTGGTGCCAGTGCACTCTCTGGACTCACTGCAGTGCATCCCCAGTGGTGCCAGTGCACTCTCTGGACTCACCGCACCGCATACCCAGTGGTGCCAGTGCACTCTCTGGAGTAACTGCAGTGCATCACCAGTGGTGCCACTGCACTCTCTGGACTCACTGCACTGCATCCCCAGTGGTGACAGAGCACTCTCTGGACTCACTGCACTGCATCCCCAGCGGTGCCAGTGCACTCTCTGGACTCACTGCACTGCATCCCCAGTGGTGCCAGAGCACTCTCTGGACTCACTGCACTGCATCCCCAGTGGAGCCAGTGCGATCTCTGGACTCACTGCACTGCATCCCCAGTGGTGCCAGTGCACTCTGTGGACTCACTGCAGTGCATCCCCAGTGGAGCCCGTGCACTCTGTGGACTCACTGCAGTGCATTCTCAGTGGTGCCAGTGCACTCTCTGGACTCACTGCACTGCATCCCCAGTGGTGCCAGTACACTCACTGGACTGACAGCACTGCATCCCCAGTGGTGCTAGTGCACTCTCTGGACTCACTGCACTGCATCTCCAGTGGTGCCAGAGCACTCTCTGGACTCACTGCAGTGCATCCCCAGTGGTGCCAGTGCACTCTCTGGACTCACTGCGCTGCATCCCCAGTGGTGCCAGTGCACTCTGTGGACTCACTGCTGTGCATCCCCATTGGTGCCAGTGCACTCTCTGGACTCACTGCACTGCATCCCCAGTGGTGCCAGTGCACTCTGTGGACTCACTGCAGTGCATCCCCAGTGGTGCAAGTGCACTCTCTGGACTCACTGCAGTGCATCCCAAGTGGTGCCAATGCACTCTCTGGACTCACTGCAGTGCATCCCCAGTGGTGCCAGTACACTCACTGGACTCACTGCACTGCATCCCCAGTGGTGCCAGTGCACTCTCTGGACCTGCTGCACTGCATCCCCAGTGGTGCCAGTGCACTCTCTGGACTCACTGATGTGCATCCCCATTGGTGCCTGTGCACTCTCTGGAGTAACTGCAGTGCATCCCCAGCGGTGCCAAAGCACTCTCTCGACTCCCGGCACCGCATCCCCAGTGGTGCCAGTGCACTCACTGGGCTCACTGCAGTGCATCCCCAGTGGTGCCAGTGCACTCTCTGGAGTCACTGCTCTGCATCCCCAGTGGTGCCAATGCACTCTCCGGACCTCCGGCACCGCATCCCCAGTGGAGCCAGTGCACTCTCTGGACTCGCGGCACTGCATCCCCAGTGGTTCCAGTGCACTCTCTCGAGTCACTGCACTACATCCCCAGTTGTGCCAGTGCACTCACTGGACTCACTGTACTGCATCATCAGTGGTGCCAGTGCACTCTCTGGACTCACTGCACTGCATCCCCAGTGGTGCCAGTGCACTCTCTGGACTCACTGCACTGCATCCCCAGTGGTGCCAGTGCTATCCCTGGACTCACTGTAGTGCATCCCCAGTGGTGCCAGTGCACTCTCTGGACTCACTGCAGTGCATCCCCAGTGGTGCCAGTGCACTCTCTGGACTCACTGAAGTGCATTCTCTGTGGTGCCAGTGCACTCTCTGGACTCACTGCAGTGCATCCCCAGTTGTGCCAGTGCACTCACTGGACTCACTGCACTGCATCCCCATTGGTGCCAGTGCTATCCCTGGACTCACTGTAGTGCATCCCCAGTGGTGCCAGTGCACTCTCTGGACTCACTGCAGGGCATCCTCAGTGGTGCCAGTGCACTCTCTGGACTCACTGCGCTGCATCCCCAGTGCTGCCAGTGCACTCTCTGGACTCACTGCACTGCATCACCTGTGGTGCCAGTGCACTCTCTGGACTCACTGCACCGCATCCGCAGTGGTGCCAGTGCACTCTCTAGAGTCACTGCGCTGCATCCCCAGTTGTGCCAGTGCACTCTCTGGACTCACTGCAGTGCATCCCCAGTGGTGCCAGTGCACTCTCTGGACTCACTGCAGTGCATCCCCAGTGGTACCAGTGCACTCTCTGAACTAGCGTCACTGCATACCCAGTGGTGCCAGTGCACTCTCTGGACTCACTGAAGTGCATCCCCAGTGGTGCCAGTGCACTCTCTGGACTCACTGCAGTGCATTCCCGGTGGTGCCAGTGCACTCTCTGGACTCACTGCAGTGCATCCCCAGTGGTGCTAGTGCACTCTGGACTCACTGCAGTGCATCCCCAGTGGTGCCAGTGCACTCTCTGGACTCACTGCAGTGCATCCCCAGTGGTGCAAGTGCACTATGGACTCACTGCAGTGCATCCCCAGTGGTGCCAGTGCACTCTCTGAACTCACTGCACTGCATCCCCAGTGGTGCCAGTGCACTCTCTGGACTCACTGTACTGCATCCCCAGTGGTGCCAGTGCACTCTCTGGACTCACCGCACTGCACCCTGAGTGGTGCCAGTGCACTCTCTGGACTCACTGCACTGCATCACCTGTGGTGCCAGTGCACTCTCTGGACTCACTGCACCGCATCCGCAGTGGTGCCAGTGCACTCTCTAGAGTCACTGCGCTGCATCCCCAGTTGTGCCAGTGCACTCTCTGGACTCACTGCAGTGCATCCCCAGTGGTGCCAGTGCACTCTCTGGACTCACTGCAGTGCATCCCCAGTGGTACCAGTGCACTCTCTGAACTAGCGTCACTGCATACCCAGTGGTGCCAGTGCACTCTCTGGACTCACTGAAGTGCATCCCCAGTGGTGCCAGTGCACTCTCTGGACTCACTGCAGTGCATTCCCGGTGGTGCCAGTGCACTCTCTGGACTCACTGCAGTGCATCCCCAGTGGTGCTAGTGCACTCTGGACTCACTGCAGTGCATCCCCAGTGGTGCCAGTGCACTCTCTGGACTCACTGCAGTGCATCCCCAGTGGTGCAAGTGCACTATGGACTCACTGCAGTGCATCCCCAGTGGTGCCAGTGCACTCTCTGAACTCACTGCACTGCATCCCCAGTGGTGCCAGTGCACTCTCTGGACTCACTGTACTGCATCCCCAGTGGTGCCAGTGCACTCTCTGGACTCACCGCACTGCACCCTGAGTGGTGCCAGTGCACTCTCTGGACTCACTGCACCGCATCCCCAGTGGTGCCAGTGCACCCTCTAGAGTCACTGCGCTGCATCCCCAGTGGTGCCAGTGCACTCTCTGGAGTGACTGCAGTGCATCCCCAGTGGTGCCAGTGCACTCTCTGGACTCACTGCACTGCATCCCCAGTGGTGCCAGTGCACTCTCTTGACTCACTGCACTGCACCCTGAGTGGTGCCAGTGCACTCTCTGGACTCACTGCACTGCATCCCCAGTGGTGCCAGTGCACTCTCTAGAGTCACTGTACTGCATCCCCAGTGGTGCCAAAGCACTCTCTGGACTCCCGCCACCGCATCCCCAGTGGTTCCAGTGCACTCTCTGCACTCACTGCACTGCATCTCGAGTGGTGCCAGTGCACTCTCTGGACTCACTGCAGTCCATCCCCAGTGGTGCCAGTGCACTCTCTGGACTCACTGCAGTGCATCCCCAGTGCTGCCAGTGCTCTCTCTGGACTCACTGCACTGCATCCACATTGGTGCCAGTGCACTCTCTGGACTCACTGCGCTGCATCCCCAGTGGTGCCAGTACACTCACTGGACTCACTGCACTGTATCCCCAGTGGTGCCAGTGCAGTCTCTGCACTCACTGAAGTGCATCTCCAGTGGTGCCAGTGAACTCTCTGGACTCACTGTACTGCATCCCCAGTGGTGCCAGTGCACTCTCTGGACTCACTGCACTGCATCCCCAGTGGTGCCAGTGCGCTCTCTGGACTCACTGAAGTGCATTCTCAGTGGTGCCAGTGCACTCTCTGGACTCACTGCAGTGCATCCCCAGTGGTGCCAGTACACTCTCTGGACTCACTGCACTGCATCCCCAGTGGTGCTAGTGCAATCTGTGGACTCACTGCAGTGCATCCACAGTGGTGCCAGTGCACTCTCTGGACTCACTGAAAGGCATTCTCAGTGGTGCCAGTGCACTCTCTGGACTCACTGCAGTGCATCACCAGTGGTCCAGTGCACTCTCTGGACTCACCGTACCGCATCCCCAGTGGTGCCAGTGCACTCTCTGGAGTAACTGCAGTGCATCACCAGTGGTGCCAGTGCACTCTCTGGACTCACTGCACTGCATCCCCAGTGGTGCCAGTGCACTCTCTGGACTCACTGTTGTGCATCCCCAGTGGTGCCAGAGCACTCTCTGGACTCACTGCACTGCATCCCCAGTGCTGCCTGTGCACTCTCTGGACTCACTGCACTGCATCCCCAGTGGTGCCAGTGCACTCTCTGGACTCACTGCACTGCATCCCCAGTGGTGCCAGTGCACTCCCTGCACTCACTGCACTGCATCCCCAGTGGTGCCAGTGCACTCACTGGACTCACTGCAGTGCATTCCCTCTGGTGCCAGTGCACTCTCTGGACTCACTGCACTGCATCCCCAGTGGTGCCAGTGCACTCTCTGGACTCACTGCAGTGCATCCCCAGTGGTGCCAGTGCACTCTCTGGACTCACTGCAGTGCATCCCCAGTGGTGCCAGTGCACTCTCTGGACTCACTGAAGTGCATCCCCCGTGGTGCCAGTGCGATCTCTGGACTCACTGCACTGCATTCCCAGTGGTGCCAGTGCACACTCTGGACTCACTGCACTGCATCCCCAGTGGTGCCAGTGCACTCTCTGGACTCACTGCAGTGCATCCCCAGTTTTGCCAGTGCACTCTCTGGACTCACTGAAGTGCATACCCAGTGGTGCCAGTGCACTCTCTGGACTCACTGCACTGCATCCCCAGTGGAGCCAGTGCACTCTCTGGACTCACTGCACTGCATCCCCAGTGGTGCCAGTGCACTCTGTGGACTCACTGCAGTGCATCCCCAGTGGAGCCCGTGCACTCTCTGGACTCACTGAAGTGCATCCCCAGTGGTGCCAGTGCACTCTCTGGACTCACTGCACTGCATCCCCAGTGGTGCCAGTGCACTCTGTGGACTCACTGCAGTGCATCCCCAGTGGTGCCAGTGCACTCTCTGGACTCACTGAAGTGCATTCTCAGTGGTGCCAGTGCACTCTCTGGACTCACTGCAGTGCATCCCCAGTGGTGCCAGTACACTCTCTGGAGTAACTGCACTGCATCCCCAGTGGTGCTAGTGCACTCTCTGGACTCACTGCAGTGCATCCCCAGTGGTGCCAGAGCACTCTCTGGACTCACTGCAGTGCATCCCCAGTGGTGCCAGTGCACTCTGTGAACTCACTGTACTGCATCTCCAGTGGTGCCAGTGCACTCTGTGGGCTCACTGCTGTGCATCCCCATTGGTGCCAGTGCACTCTCTGGACTCACTGCACTGCATGCCCAGTGGTGCCAGTGCACTCTCTGGACTAACTGCACTGCATCCCCAGTGGAGCAAGTGCACTCTCTGGACTCACTGCAGTGCATCCCAAGTGGTGCCAATGCACTCTCTGGACTCACTGCAGTGCATCCCCAGTGGTGCCAGTACACTCAATGGACTCACTGCACTGCATCCCCAGTGGTGCCAGTGCAGTCTCTGCACTCACTGAATTGCATCCCCAGTGGTGCCAGTGAACTCTCTGGACTCACTGCAGTGCATCCCCAGTGGTGCCAGTGCACTCTCTGGACTCACTGAACTGCATCCCCAGTGGTGCCAGTGCACTCTCTGGACTCACTTCACTGCATCCCCAGTGCTGCCAGTGCACTCTCTGGACTCACTGCAGTGCATCCCCAGTGGAGCCCGTGCACTCTCTGGACTCACTGAAGTGCATCCCCAGTGGTGCCAGTACACTCTCTGGACTCACTGCACTGCATCCCCAGTGGTGCCAGTGCACTCTCTGGACTCACTGCACTGCATCCCCAGTGGTGCAAGTGCACTCTCTGGACTCACTGCAGTGCATCCCCAGTGGTGCCAGTGCACTCTCTGGACTCACTGCAGTGCATCCCCAGTGGAGCCCGTGCACTCTCTGGACTCACTGAAGTGCATCCCCAGTGGTGCCAGTGCACTCTCTGGACTCACTGCACTGCATCCCCAGTGGTGCCAGTGCACTCTGTGGACTCACTGCAGTGCATCCCCAGTGGTGCCAGTGCACTCTCTGGACTCACTGCAGTGCATCCCCAGTGGTGCCAGTACACTCACTGGACTGACTGCACTGCATCCCCAGTGGTGCTAGTGCACTCTCTGGACTCACTGCACTGCATCGCCAGTGGTGCCAGTGCACTCTCTGGACTCACTGCACTGCATCCCCAGTGGTGCCAGTGCACTCTCTGGACTCACTGCACTGCATCCCCAGTGGTGCCAGTGCACTCTCTGGACTCACTGCACTGCATCCCCAGTGGTGCAAGTGCACTCTCTGGACTCACTGCAGTGCATCCCAAGTGGTGCCAATGCACTCTCTGGACTCACTGCAGTGCATCCCCAGTGGTGCCTGTACACTCACTGGACTCACTGCACTGCATCCCCAGTGGTGCCAGTGCACTCTCTGGACTCACTGCACTGCATCTCCAATGGTGCCAGTGTACTCTCTGGACTCACTGCACTGCATCCCCAGTGGAGCCAGTGCACTCTGTGGACTCACTGAAGTGCATCCCCATTGGTGCCAGTGCACTCTCTGGACTCACTGCACTGCATCCCCAGTGGTGCCAGTGCACTCTCTGGACTCACTGCACTGCATCCCCAGTGGTGCCAGTGCACTCTCTGGACTCACTGCAGTGCATCCCAAGTGGTGCCAAAGCACTCTCTGGACTCACTGCAGTGCATCCCCAGTGGTGCCAGTACACTCACTGGACTCACTGCACTGCATCCCCAGTGGTGCCAGTGCACTCTCTGGACTCACTGCAGTGCATCCCCAGTGGTGCCAGTGCACTCTTTGGACTCACTGAAGTGCATTCTCAGTGGTGCAAGTGCACTCTCTGGACTCACTGCACTGCATCCCCAGTGGTGCCAGTGCGCTCTCTGGACTCACTGAAGTGCATCCCCAGTGGTGCCAGTACACTCTCTGGACTCACTGAAGGGCATTCTCAGTGGTGCCAGTGCACTCTCTGGACTCACTGCAGTGCATCCCCAGTGGTGCCAGTGCACTCTCTGGACTCACCGCACCGCATACCCAGTGGTGCCAGTGCACTCTCTGGAGTAACTGCAGTGCATCACCAGTGGTGCCACTGCTCTCTCTGGACTCACTGCACTGCATCCCCAGTGGTGCCAGAGCACTCTCTGGACTCACTGCACTGCATCCCCAGCGGTGCCAGTGCACTCTCTGGACTCACTGCACTGCATCCCCAGTGGTGCCAGAGCACTCTCTGGACTCACTGCACTGCATCCCCAGTGGAGCCAGTGCTATCTCTGTACTCACTGCACTGCATCCCCAGTGGTGCCAGTGCACTCTGTGGACTCACTGCAGTGCATCCCCAGTGGAGCCCGTGCACTCTGTGGACTCACTGCAGTGCATTCTCAGTGGTGCCAGTGCACTCTCTGGACCTCCGGCACCGCATCCCCAGTGGAGCCAGTGCACTCTCTGGACTCGCGGCACTGCATCCCCAGTGGTTCCAGTGCACTCTCTCGAGTCACTGCACTACATCCCCAGTTGTGCCAGTGCACTCACTGGACTCACTGTACTGCATCATCAGTGGTGCCAGTGCACTCTCTGGACTCACTGCACTGCATCCCCAGTGGTGCCAGTGCACTCTCTGGACTCACTGCACTGCATCCCCAGTGGTGCCAGTGCTATCCCTGGACTCACTGTAGTGCATCCCCAGTGGTGCCAGTGCACTCTCTGGACTCACTGCAGTGCATCCCCATTGGTGCCAGTGCACTCTCTGGACTCACTGAAGTGCATTCTCTGTGGTGCCAGTGCACTCTCTGGACTCACTGCAGTGCATCCCCAGTTGTGCCAGTGCACTCACTGGACTCACTGCACTGCATCCCCAGTGGTGCCAGTGCTATCCCTGGACTCACTGTAGTGCATCCCCAGTGGTGCCAGTGCACTCTCTGGACTCACTGCACGGCATCCCCAGTGGTGCCAGTGCACTCTCTGGACTCACTGCGCTGCATCCCCAGTGCTGCCAGTGCACTCTCTGGACTCACTGCAGTGCATTCCCGGTGGTGCCAGTGCACTCTCTGGACTCACTACACTGCATCCCCATTGGTGCCAGTGCACTCTCTGGACTCACTGAAGTGCATCCCCAGTGGTGCCAGTGCACTCTCTGGACTCACTGCAGTGCATTCCCGGTGGTGCCAGTGCACTCTCTGGACTCACTGCAGTGCATCCCCAGTGGTGCTAGTGCACTCTGGACTCACTGCAGTGCATCCCCAGTGGTGCCAGTGCACTCTCTGGAATCACTGCAGTGCATTCCCAGTGGTGCTAGTGCACTCTGGACTCACTGCAGTGCATCCCCAGTGGTGCCAGTGCACTCTCTGGACTCACTGCACTGCATCCCCAGTGGTGCCAGTGCACTCTCTGGACTCACTGTACTGCATCCCCAGTGGTGCCAGTGCACTCTCTGGACTCACCGCACTGCATCCCCAGTGGTGCCAGTGCACTCTCTTGACTCACTGCACCGCATCCCCAGTGGTGCCAGTGCACCCTCTAGAGTCACTGCGCTGCATCCCCAGTGGTGCCAGTGCACTCTCTGGAGTGACTGCAGTGCATCCCCAGTGGTGCCAGTGCACTCTCTGGACTCACTGCACTGCATCCCCAGTGGTGCCAGTGCACTCTCTTGACTCACTGCACTGCACCCTGAGTGGTGCCAGTGCACTCTCTGGACTCACTGCACTGCATCCCCAGTGGTGCCAGTGCACTCTCTAGAGTCACTGTACTGCATCCCCAGTGGTGCCAAAGCACTCTCTGGACTCCCGCCACCGCATCCCCAGTGGTTCCAGTGCACTCTCTGCACTCACTGCACTGCATCCCGAGTGGTGCCAGTGCACTCTCTGGACTCACTGCAGTCCATCCCCAGTGGTGCCAGTGCACTCTCTGGACTCACTGCAGTGCATCCCCAGTGGTGCCAGTACACTCACTGGACTCACTGCACTGTATCCCCAGTGGTGCCAGTGCAGTCTCTGCACTCACTGAAGTGCATCTCCAGTGGTGCCAGTGAACTCTCTGGACTCACTGCAGTGCATCCCCAGTGGTGCCAGTGCACTCTCTGGACTCACTGCACTGCATCCCTAGGGCACTCTCTGCAGACACTGCAGTGCATCCCCAAAGGTGACAGTGCACTCTCTGGACTCACTGCACTGCATCCCCAGTGGTGCCAGTGCACTCTCTGGACTCAGTGCACTACTCCAGCCGCGGCAGTCTCTCCAGCCGCGGTAGCCCTCCAGCCGCGGCAGCCGCTCCGTCCGCGGCATACGCGGCAGACTCTCCAACCGCGGCAGCCGCTCCAGCCGCGGAAGCCGCGGCAGCCGCTCCAAACGCGGCAGGCGCTCCAACCGCGGCAACCGCTCCACTCGGTAGCGGCTGGAGCGGCTGCCGCGGCAAGAGCGGCTGGAGCGGCTGCCGCGGCTGGATCTCCTGCCGCGTTTGCAGCGGTTACCGCGGCTGGAGCGGCTGGAGCGGCTGCCGCGGCTGGAGCGGCTGCCGCGGCTGGATCTCCTGCCGCGTTTGGAGCGGTTACCGCGGCTGGAGCGGCTGGAGCGGCTGCCGCGGCTGGAGCGGCTGGAGCGGAAACCGAGGCTGGAGCGCCACTCTCTGGACTCACTGCACTGCATCACCAGTGGTGCCAGTGCACTCTCTGGACTCACTGCACTGCTTCCCCAGTGGTGCCAGTGCACTCTCTGGACTCACTGCACTGCATCCCCAGTGGCGCTAGTGCACTCTCTGGACTCACTGCAGTGCATCCCCAGTGGTGCCAGTGCACTCTCTGGACACACTGAAGTGTATTTTCAGTGGTGCCAGTGCACTCTCTGGACTCACTGCACTGCATCCCCAGTGGTGCCAGTGCACTCTCTGGACTCACTGCACTGCATCCCCAGTGGTGCTAGTGCACTCTGTGGACTCACTGCAGTGCATCCCCAGTGGTGCCAGTGCGCTCTCTGGACTCACTGCAGTGCATCCCCCGTGGTGCAAGTGCACTCTCTGGACTCACTGGAGTGCATCACCTGTGGTGCCAGTGCACTCTCTGGACTCACTGCACTGCATCCCCAGTGCTGCCAGGGCACTCTATGGACTCACTGCACTGCATCCCCAGTGGTGCCAGTGCACTCTCTGGACTCACTGAAGTGCATTCTTAGTGGAGCCTGTGCACTCTCTGGACTCACTGCACTGCATCCCCAGTGGTGCCAGTGCACTCTCTGGACTCACTGCACTGCATCCCCAGTGGTGCCAGTGCTATCCCTGGACTCACTGTAGTGCATCCCCAGTGGTGCCAGTGCACTCTCTGGACTCACTGAAGTGCATTCTCAGTGGTGCCAGTGCACTCACTGGACTCACTGCACTGCATCCCCAGTGGTGCCAGTGCACTCTCTGGGCTCACTGCAGGGCATCCCCAGTGGTGCCAGTGCACTCTCTGGACTCACTGCAGTGCATCCCCAGTGGTGCCAGTGCTATCCCTGGACTCACTGTAGTGCATCCCCAGTGGTGCCAGTGCACTCTCTAGACTCACTGCAGGGCATCCCCAGTGGTGCCAGTGCACTCTCTGGACTCACTGCACTGCATCCCCAGTGGTGCCAGTGCACTCTCTGGACTCACTGCAGTGCATCCCCAGTAGTGCCAGTGCACTCTCTGCACTCACTTCACTGCATCGCCAGTGGTGCCAGTGCACTCTCTGGACTCACTGCACTGCATTCCCAGTGGTGACAGTGAAGTCTTTGGACTCACTGCACTCCATCCCCACTGGTGCCTTTGCACTCCCTGGACTCACTGCACTGCTCCAGCCGCGGCAGCCCATCCAGCCGCGGTAGCCCTCCGGCCGTGGCAGCCGCTCTACTCGGTAGCGGCTGGAGCGGCTGCCGCGGCTGGAGCGGCTGGAGCGGCTGACGCGGCTGGAGCGGCTGCCGCGGTTGGAGCGGCTGCCGCGGCTGGAGCGGCTGGAGCGGATGCCGCGGCTGGAGTGGCTGGAGCGGCTGCCGCGGCTGGAGCGTCTGGCGCGGCTGGAGGAGCTACCGCGTCTGGAGCGGTTAACGCGGCTGGAGCGGATGCCGAGGCTGGAGCGGATGCCGCGGCTGGTGCGGCTGGAGAGGCTGCCGCGGCTGGAGCAGTGCAGTGAGTCCAGAGAGTGCACTGGCACCTTGGGGATGCAGTGCAGTGAGTAAAGAGAGTGCACTGGCACCACTGGGGATGCAGTGCAGTGAGTCCAGAGAGTGTACTGGCACCACTGGGGATGCAGTGCAGTGAGTCCAGACAGTGCACTGGCACCACTGGGGATGCAATGCAGTGAGTCCAGAGAGTGCACTGGCACCACTGGGGATGCAGTGCTGTGAGTCCAGAGAGTGCCCCGGCAACACTGGGAATGCACTACAGTGACTGCAGAGACTGCACTGACACCACTGCGGATGCAGTGCCGCGAGTCCAGAGAGTGCACTGGCACCACTGGGGATGCGGTGCCGGGAGTCCAGAGAGTGCTTTGGCACCAATGGGGATGCACTGCAGTTAGTCCAGAGAGTGCACTGGCACCACTGGGGATGCAGTGCCGTGAGTCCAGAGAATGCACTGGCACCACTGGGGATACGGTGCCGGGAGTCCAGAGAGTGCACTGACACCACTGGGGATGCGGTGCCTGGAGTCCAGAGAGTGCTTTGGCACCACTGGGGATGCAGTGCAGTGAGTCCAGAGAGTGCACTGGCACCACTGGGGATGCTGAGCAGTGAGTCCAGAGAGTTCACTGGCACCACTGAGAATGCATTTCAGTGAGTCCAGAGAGTGCCGTTCCAGCCTCGGCATCCGCTCCAGCCGAGTCAACCCCGCGGTAGCCCCTCCAGCCGCGGCAGACGCTCCAGACGCGGCAGCCGCTCCAGCCGCTCCAGCCGCGGCAGCCGCTCCAGCCCCTCCAGCCGCGCCAGCCTCTCCATCCGCGGCAGCCGCTCCAGCCGCGGCAGCCGCTCCAGCCGCTCCAACCGCGGCAGCCGCTCCAGCCGCTACCGAGTGGAGCGGCTGCCACGGCTGGAGGGCTACCGCGGCTGGAGCGGCTGCCGCGGCTGGAGCAGTGCAGTGAGTCCAGGGAGTGCAAAGGCACCAGTGGGGATGGAGTGCAGTGAGTCCAAAGACTTCACTGTCACCACTGGGAATGCAGTGCAGTGAGTCCAGGGAGTGCACTTGCACCACTGGGGATGCAGCGCAGTGACTCCAGAGAGTGCACTGGCTCCACTGAGAATGCACTTCAGTGAGTCCAGAGAGTGCACTGGCACCACTGGGGATGCTGTGCAGTGAGTCCAGAGAGTGGCGCTCCAGCCTCGGTTTCCGCCCCAGCCGCGTCAACCGCTCCAGCCGCGGTAGCCCCTCCAGCCGCGGCAGCCGCTCCAGCCGCGGCAGCCGCTCCAGCCGCTCCAGCCGCGGTAACCGCTCCAAACGCGGCAGGAGGTCCAGCCGCGGCAGCCGCTCCAGCCGCTCTAGCCGCGGCAGCCGCTCCAGCCGCTACCGAGTGGAGCGGCTGCCACGCCTGGAGCGGTTGCCGCGGTTGGAGCGCCTGCCGCGTTTGGAGCGGCTGCCGCGGCTTCCGCGGCTGGTGCGGCTGCCGCGGTTGGAGAGTCTGCCGCGTATGCCGCGGACGGAGCGCCTGCCGCGGCTGGAGCGGCTGCCGCGGCTGCCGCGGCTGCCGAGGCTGGAGGGCTACCGCGGCTGGAGCGACTGCCGCGGCTGGAGTAGTGCACTGAGTCCAGAGAGTGCACTGGCACCACTGGGGATGCAGTGCAGTGAGTCCAGAGAGTGCACTGTCACCTTTGGGGATGCACTGCAGTGTCTGCAGAGAGTGCCCTGGCACCACTAGGGATGCAGTGCAGTGAGACCAGAGAGTGCACTGGCACCACTGGGGATGCAGTGCAGTGAGTCCAGAGAGTGCACTGGCACCACTGTGGATGCAGTGCAGTGAGTCCAGAGAGAGCACTGGCAGCACAGGGGATGCAGTGCAGTGAGTCCAGAGAGTGCACTGGCACCACTAGGGATGCACTGCAGTGAGTCCAGAGAGTGCACTGGCACCACTGGGGATGCACTGCAGTCACTCCAGAGAGTGCACTGGCACCACTGGGGATGCAGTGCAGTGAGTCCAGACAGTGCACTGGCACCACTGGGGATGTAGTGCAGTGAGTCCAGAGAGTGCACTGGAACCACTGGGGATGCGGTGGCGGGAGTCCAGAGAGTGCTTTGGCACCACTGGGGATGCAGTACAGTGAGTCCAGAGAGTGCAATGGCACCACTGGGGATGCAGCGCAGTGACTCTAGAGAGTGCACTGGCACCACTCAGGGTGCAGTGCGGTGAGTCCAGAGAGTGCACTGGCACCACTGGGGATGCAGTACAGTGAGTCCAGAGAGTGCACTGGCACCACTGGGTATGCAGTGCAGTGAGTCCAGAGAGTGCACTGGCACCACTAGGGATGCACTGCAGTGAGTCCAGAGTGCACTAGCACCACTGGGGATGCACTGCAGTGAGTCCAGAGAGTGCACTGGCACCACTGGGGATGCACTTCAGTGAGTCCAGAGAGTGCACTGGCACCACTGGGGATGCAGTGACGCGAGTCCAGAGAGTGCACTGGCACCACTGGGGATGCACTGCAGTCACTCCAGAGAGCGCACTGGCACCACTGGGGATGCGCTGCAGTGAGTCCAGAGAGTGCACTGGCACAACTGGGGATGCAGCGCAGTGACTCTAGAGAGTGCACTGGCACCACTGGGGATGCAGTGCAGTGAGTCCAGAGAGTGCACTGGCACCACAGGTGATGCACTCCAGTGAGTCCAGAGAGTGCACTTGCACCACGGGGGATGCAGTGCAGTGAGTCCAGAGAGTACACTGGCACCAGTGGGGATGCAGTGCAGTGAGTCCAGAGAGTGCACTGGCACCACTGGGGGTGCAGTACAGTGAGTCCAGAGAGTGCACTGGCACCACTGGGGATGCACTGCAGTGAGTCCAGACAGTGTACTGGCACCACTGGTGATGCCCTGCAGTGAGTCCAGAGAGTGCACTGGCACCACTGGGGATGCAGTGCAGTGAGTCCAGAGAGTGCACTGGCACCACTGGGGATGCACTGCAGTGAGTCCAGAGAGTGCACTGGCACCACTGGGGCTTCAGTGCAGTGAGTCAAGAGAGTGCACTGGCACCACTGGGGATGCACTGCAGTGAGTCCAGAGAGTGCACTGGCACCACTGGGGATGCACTGCAGTGAGTCCAGAGAGTGCACTGGCACCACTGGGGATGCAGTACAGTGAGTCCACAGAGTGCACTGGCACCAGTGGGTATGCAGTACAGTGAGTCCAGAGAGTGCACTGGCACCACTGGGCATGCAGTGCAGTGAGTCCAGAGAGTGCACTGGCACCACTGGGGATGCGGTGCTGGGAGTCCAGAGAGTGCTTTGGCACCAGTGGGGATGCAGTCCAGTTACTCCAGAGACTGCACTGGCACCACCGGGGATGCAGTGCAGTGAGTCCAGAGAGTGCACTGGCACCAGTGGGGATGCACTGCAGTGAGTCCAGTGAGTGCACTGGCACCACTGGGGAAGCAGTGCAGTGAGTCCAGAGAGTGCAGTGGCACCACTGGGGATGCAGTTTAGTGAGTCCAGAGAGTGCACTGGCAGCACTGGGGATGCAGTGCAGTGAGTCCAGTGAGTGTACTGGCACCACTGGGGATGCACTGCAGTGAGTCCAGAGAGTGCACTGGCAACACTGAGAATGCACTTCAATGAGTCCAGAGAGTGCACTGGCACCACTGGGGATGCACTGCAGTGAGTCCAGAGAGTGCAGTGGCACCACTGGGGATGCACTGCAGTGAGTCCAGAGAGTGCTTTGGCACCAGTGGGTATGCACTGCAGTTACTCCAGAGACAGCACTGTCACCACTGGGGATGCAGTGCAGTGAGTGCAGAGAGTGCACTGGCACCAGTGGGGATGCACTGCAGTGAGTCCAGAGAGTGCACTGGCACCACTGGGGATGCACTGCAGTGAGTCCAGAGAGTGCACTGTCACCACTGGGGATGCAGTACAGTGAGTCCACAGAGTGCACTGGCACCACTGGGGATGCAGTGCAGTGAGTCCAGAGAGTGCAGTGGCACCACTGGGGATGCAGTGCAGTGAATCCAGTGAGTGCACTGGCACCACTGGGGATGCAGTGCAGTGAGTCCTGAGAGTGCACTGGCACCACTGGGGATGCACTGCAGTGAGTCCAGAGATTGCACTGGCACCACTGGGGATGCAGTACAGTGAGTCCACACAGTGCACTAGCACTACTGGGGATGCAGTGCAGTGAGTCCAGAGAGTGCACTGGCACCACTGGTGATGCAGTGCAGTGAGTCCAGAGAGTGCACTGGCACCACGGGTGATGCACTGCTGTGAGTCCAGAGAGTGCACTGGCTCCACTGGGGATGCACTGCAGTGAGTCCAGAGAGTGCACTGGCACCAGTGGGGATGCACTGCAGTGAGTCCAGAGAGTGTACTGTCACCACTGGGGATGCACTGAAGTGAGTCCAGAGAGTGCACTGGCACCACTGAGAATGCACTTCAGTGAGTCCAGAGAGTGCACTGGCACCAATGGGGATGCACTGCAGTGAGTCCACAGAGTGCACTAGCACCACTGGGGATGCAGTGCAGTGAGTCCAGAGAGTGCGCTGGCACCACTGGGGATGCAGTGCAGTGAGTCGAGAGAGTGCACTGGCACCACTGGGGATGCACTGCAGTGAGTCCAGTGAGTGCACTGGCACCACTGGGGATTCAGTGCAGTGAGTCCAGAGAGTGCACTGGCACCACTGGGGAAGCAGTGCAGTGAGTCCAGAGAGTGCAGTGGCACCACTAGGGATGCAGTGCAGTGAGTCCAGAGAGTGCACTGGCACCACTGGGGATGCAGTGCAGTGAGTCCAGAGAGTGCACTGGCACCACTGGGGATGCACTTCAGTGAGTCCAGAGAGTGCACTGGCACCACTGGGGATGCAGTGCAGTGAGTCCAGAGAGTGCACTGGCACCACTGAGAATGCACTTCAGTGAGTCCAGAGAGTGCACTGGCACCACTGGGGATGCACTGCAGTGAGTCCAGAGATTGCACTGGCACCACTGGGGATGCAGTGCTGTGACTCCAGAGAGCGCACAGGCACCACTGGGGATGCAGTGCAGTGAGTCCAGAGAGTGCACTGGCACCACTCGGGATGCACTGAAGTGAGCCCAGAGAGTGCACTGGCACCAGTGGGGATGCACTGCAGTGAGTCCAGTGAGTGCACTGGCACCACTGGGGAAGCAGTGCAGTGAGTCCAGAGAGTACACTGGCACCACTGGGGATGCAGTTTAGTGAGTCCAGAGAGTGCACTGGCACCACTGGGGATGCAGTGCAGTGAGTCCAGTGAGTGTACTGGCACCACTGGGGATGCACTGCAGTGAGTCCAGAGAGTGCACTGGCACCACTGAGAATGCACTTCAATGAGTCCAGAGAGTGCACTGGCACCACTGGGGATGCACTGCAGTGAGTCCAGAGAGTGCAGTGGCACCACTGGGGATGCACTGCAGTGAGTCCAGAGAGTGCACTGGCACCAGTGGGGATGCACTGCAGTTACTCCAGAGAGTGCACTGTCACCACTGGGGATGCAGTGCAGTGAGTGCAGAGAGTGCACTGGCACCAGTTGGGATGCACTTCAGTGAGTCCAGAGAGTGCACTGGCACCACTGGGGATGCACTGCAGTGAGTCCAGAGATTGCACTGGCACCACTGGGGATGCAGTACAGTGAGTCCACACAGTTCACTAGCACCACTGGGGATGCAGTGCAGTGAGTCCAGAGAGTGCACTGGCACCACTGGGGATGCAGTGCAGTGAGTCCAGAGAGTGCACTGGCACCACTGGTGATGCACTGCTGTGAGTCCAGAGAGTGCTCTTGCACCACAGGGGATGCAGTGCAGTGACTCAAGAGAGTGCACTGGCAGCACTGGGGATGCAGTGCAGTGAGTCCAGAGAGTGCACTGGCACCACTGGTGATGCACTGCTGTGAGTCCAGAGAGTGCTCTTGCACCACAGGGGATGCAGTGCAGTGACTCAAGAGAGTGCACTGGCAGCACTGGGGATGCAGTGCAGTGAGTCCAGAGAGTGCAATGGCACCACTGCGGATGCACTGCAGTGAGTCCAGAGAGTGCACTGGCTCCACTGGGGATGCACTGCAGTGAGTCCAGAGAGTGCACTGGCACCACTGGGGATGCACTACAGTGAGTCCAGAGAGTGTACTGGCACCACTGGGGATGCACTGCAGTGAGTCCAGAGAGTGCACTGGCACCACTGGGGATGCACTGCAGTGAGTCCACAGAGTGCACTAGCACTACTGGGGATGCAGTGCAGTGAGTCCAGAGAGTGCACTGGCACCAATGGGGATGCAGTGCAGTGACTCCAGAGAGTGCACTGGCACCACTGGGGATGCACTGCAGTGAGTCCAGTGAGTGCACTGGCACCACTGGGGATGCAGTGCAGTGAGTCCAGACAGTGCACTGGCACCACTGGGGAAGCAGTGCAGTGAGTCCAGAGAGTGCAGTGGCACCACTGGGGATGCAGTGCAGTGAGTCCAGAGAGTGCACTGGCAGCACTGGGGATGCAGTGCAGTGAGTCCAGAGAGTGCACTGGCACCACTGGGGATGCAGTTCAGTGAGTCCAGAGAGTGCACTGGCACCACTGGGGATGCAGTGCAGTGAGTCCAGAGAGTGCAGTGGCACCACTGGGGATGCACTGCAGTGAGCCCAGAGAGTGCACTGGCACCAGTGGGGATGCACTGCAGTCAGTCCAGTGAGTGCACTGGCACCACTGGAGATGCACTGCAGTGAGTCCAGAGAGTGCACTGTCACCACTGGGGATGCAGTGCAGTGAGTCCAGTGAGTGTACTGACACCACTGGGGATGCACTGCAGTGAGTCCAGAGAGTGCACTGGCACCACTGAGAATGCACTTCAGTGAGTCCAGAGAGTGCACTGGCACCACTGGGGATGCACTGCAGTGAGTCCAGAGAGTGCAGTGGCACCACTGGGGATGCACTGCAGTGAGTCCAGAGAGTGCACTGGCACCACTGGGGATGCAGTGCAGTGAGACCAGAGAGTGCACTGGCACCACTGGCGATGCAGTGCAGTGAGTCCAGAGAGTGCACTGGCACCACTGGGGATGCGGTGCTGGGAGTCCAGAGAGTGCTTTGGTACCAGTGGGGATGCAGTGCAGTTACTCCAGAGACTGTACTGGCACCACCGGGGATGCAGTGCAGTGAGTCCAGACAGTGCACTGGCACCACTGGGGAAGCAGTGCAGTGAGTCCAGAGATTGCACTGGCACCACTGGGGATGCAGTGCTGTGACTCCAGAGAGCGCACTGGCACCACTGGGGATGCAGCGCAGTGAGTCCAGAGTGTGCACTGGCACCACTGGGGATGCACTGCAGTGAGCCCAGAGACTGCACTGGCACCACTGGGGATGCACTGCAGTGAGTCCAGTGAGTGCACTGGCACCACTGGGGAAGCAGTGCAGTGAGTCCAGAGAGTGCACTGGCACCAGTGGGGTTGCACTGCAGTGAGTCCACAGAGTGCACTGGCACCACTGGGGATGCCGTGCAGTGAGTCCAGAGAGTGCACTGGCACCACTGGGGATGCAGTGCAGTGAATCCAGTGAGTGCACTGGCACCACTGGGGATGCAGTGCAGTGAGTCCAGAGAGTGCACTGGCACCACTGGGGATGCAGTGCAGTGAGTCCAGAGAGTGCACTGGCACCACTGGGGATGCACTTCAGTGAGTCCAGAGAGTGCACTGGCACCACTGGGGATGCAGTGCAGTGAGTCCAGAGAGTGCACTGGCACCACTGAGAATGCACTTCAGTGAGTCCAGAGAGTGCACTGGCACCACTGGGGATGCACTGCAGTGAGTCCAGAGATTGCACTGGCACCACTGGGGATGCAGTGCTGTGACTCCAGAGAGCGCACAGGCACCACTGGGGATGCAGTGCAGTGAGTCCAGAGAGTGCACTGGCACCACTCGGGATGCACTGAAGTGAGCCCAGAGAGTGCACTGGCACCAGTGGGGATGCACTGCAGTGAGTCCAGTGAGTGCACTGGCACCACTGGGGAAGCAGTGCAGTGAGTCCAGAGAGTACACTGGCACCACTGGGGATGCAGTTTAGTGAGTCCAGAGAGTGCACTGGCACCACTGGGGATGCAGTGCAGTGAGTCCAGTGAGTGTACTGGCACCACTGGGGATGCACTGCAGTGAGTCCAGAGAGTGCACTGGCACCACTGAGAATGCACTTCAATGAGTCCAGAGAGTGCACTGGCACCACTGGGGATGCACTGCAGTGAGTCCAGAGAGTGCAGTGGCACCACTGGGGATGCACTGCAGTGAGTCCAGAGAGTGCACTGGCACCAGTGGGGATGCACTGCAGTTACTCCAGAGAGTGCACTGTCACCACTGGGGATGCAGTGCAGTGAGTGCAGAGAGTGCACTGGCACCAGTTGGGATGCACTTCAGTGAGTCCAGAGAGTGCACTGGCACCACTGGGGATGCACTGCAGTGAGTCCAGAGATTGCACTGGCACCACTGGGGATGCAGTACAGTGAGTCCACACTGTTCACTAGCACCACTGGGGATGCAGTGCAGTGAGTCCAGAGAGTGCACTGGCACCACTGGGGATGCAGTGCAGTGAGTCCAGAGAGTGCACTGGCACCACTGGTGATGCACTGCTGTGAGTCCAGAGAGTGCTCTTGCACCACAGGGGATGCAGTGCAGTGACTCAAGAGAGTGCACTGGCAGCACTGGGGATGCAGTGCAGTGAGTCCAGAGAGTGCACTGGCACCACTGGTGATGCACTGCTGTGAGTCCAGAGAGTGCTCTTGCACCACAGGGGATGCAGTGCAGTGACTCAAGAGAGTGCACTGGCAGCACTGGGGATGCAGTGCAGTGAGTCCAGAGAGTGCAATGGCACCACTGCGGATGCACTGCAGTGAGTCCAGAGAGTGCACTGGCTCCACTGGGGATGCACTGCAGTGAGTCCAGAGAGTGCACTGGCACCACTGGGGATGCACTGCAGTGAGTCCAGAGAGTGTACTGGCACCACTGGGGATGCACTGCAGTGAGTCCAGAGAGTGCACTGGCACCACTGGGGATGCACTGCAGTGAGTCCACAGAGTGCACTAGCACTACTGGGGATGCAGTGCAGTGAGTCCAGAGAGTGCACTGGCACCAATGGGGATGCAGTGCAGTGACTCCAGAGAGTGCACTGGCACCACTGGGGATGCACTGCAGTGAGTCCAGTGAGTGCACTGGCACCACTGGGGATGCAGTGCAGTGAGTCCAGACAGTGCACTGGCACCACTGGGGAAGCAGTGCAGTGAGTCCAGAGAGTGCAGTGGCACCACTGTGGATGCAGTGCAGTGAGTCCAGAGAGTGCACTGGCAGCACTGGGGATGCAGTGCAGTGAGTCCAGAGAGTGCACTGGCACCACTGGGGATGCAGTTCAGTGAGTCCAGAGAGTGCACTGGCACCACTGGGGATGCAGTGCAGTGAGTCCAGAGAGTGCAGTGGCACCACTGGGGATGCACTGCAGTGAGCCCAGAGAGTGCACTGGCACCAGTGGGGATGCACTGCAGTCAGTCCAGTGAGTGCACTGGCACCACTGGAGATGCACTGCAGTGAGTCCAGAGAGTGCACTGTCACCACTGGGGATGCAGTGCAGTGAGTCCAGTGAGTGTACTGACACCACTGGGGATGCACTGCAGTGAGTCCAGAGAGTGCACTGGCACCACTGAGAATGCACTTCAGTGAGTCCAGAGAGTGCACTGGCACCACTGGGGATGCACTGCAGTGAGTCCAGAGAGTGCAGTGGCACCACTGGGGATGCACTGCAGTGAGTCCAGAGAGTGCACTGGCACCACTGGGGATGCAGTGCAGTGAGACCAGAGAGTGCACTGGCACCACTGGGGATGCAGTGCAGTGAGTCCAGAGAGTGCACTGGCACCACTGGGGATGCGGTGCTGGGAGTCCAGAGAGTGCTTTGGTACCAGTGGGGATGCAGTGCAGTTACTCCAGAGACTGTACTGGCACCACCGGGGATGCAGTGCAGTGAGTCCAGACAGTGCACTGGCACCACTGGGGAAGCAGTGCAGTGAGTCCAGAGATTGCACTGGCACCACTGGGGATGCAGTGCTGTGACTCCAGAGAGCGCACTGGCACCACTGGGGATGCAGCGCAGTGAGTCCAGAGAGTGCACTGGCACCACTGGGGATGCACTGCAGTGAGCCCAGAGACTGCACTGGCACCACTGGGGATGCACTGCAGTGAGTCCAGTGAGTGCACTGGCACCACTGGGGAAGCAGTGCAGTGAGTCCAGAGAGTGCACTGGCACCAGTGGGGTTGCACTGCAGTGAGTCCACAGAGTGCACTGGCACCACTGGGGATGCCGTGCAGTGAGTCCAGAGAGTGCACTGGCACCACTGGGGATGCAGTGCAGTGAATCCAGTGAGTGCACTGGCACCACTGGGGATGCAGTGCAGTGAGTCCAGAGAGTGCACTGGCACTACTTGGGATGCAGTGCAGTGAGTCCAGAGAGTGCACTGGCACCACTGGGGATGCAGTGCAGTGAGTCCAGAGAGTGCACTGTCACTACTGGGGATGCAGTGCAGTGAGTCCAGAGAGTGCACTGGCACCACTGGGGATGCAGTGCAGTGAGTCCTGAGAGTGCACTGGCACCACTGGGGATGCACTGCAGTGAGTGCAGAGATTGCACTGGCACCACTGGGGATGCAGTACAGTGAGTCCACAGAGTGCTCTTGCACCACAGGGGATGCAGTGCAGTGACTCAAGAGAGTGCACTGGCAGCACTGGGGATGCAGTGCAGTGAGTCCAGAGAGTGCACTGGCACCACTGGGGATGCAGTGCAGTGAGTCCAGAGAGTGCAATGGCACCACTGCGGATGCACTGCAGTAGTCCAGGGAGTGCACTGGCTCCACTGGGGATGCACTGCAGTGAGTCCAGAGAGTGCACTGGCACCACTGGGGATGCACTGCAGTGAGTCCAGAGAGTGTACTGGCACCACTGGGGATGCACTGCAGTGAGTCCAGAGAGTGCACTGGCACCACTGGGTATGCACTGCAGTGAGTCCAGAGAGTGCACTGGCACCACTGGGGCTGCACTGCAGTGAGTCCACAGAGTGCACTAGC
Source organism: Anser brachyrhynchus (assembly GCF_964034855.1). Classification (NCBI taxonomy): domain Eukaryota; kingdom Metazoa; phylum Chordata; class Aves; order Anseriformes; family Anatidae; genus Anser; species Anser brachyrhynchus. The sequence goes on along the minus strand of NW_027663514.1, from coordinate 144,667 downwards.
ACCACTGGGGATGCAGTGCAGTGAGTCCAGAGAGTGCGCTGGAACCACTGGGGATGCAGTGCAGTGAGTCCAGAGAGTGCACTGGCACCAATGGGGATGCAGTGCAGTGACTCCAGAGAGTGCACTGGCACCACTGGGGATGCACTGCAGTGAGTCCAGTGAGTGCACTGGCACCACTGGGGATGCAGTGCAGTGAGTCCAGAGAGTGCACTGGCACCACTGGGGAAGCAGTGCAGTGAGTCCAGAGAGTGCAGTGGCACCACTGGTGATGCAGTGCAGTGAGTCCAGAGAGTGCACTGGCAGCACTGGGGATGCAGTGCAGTGAGTCCAGAGAGTGCACTGGCACCACTGGGGATGCAGTTCAGTGAGTCCAGAGAGTGCACTGGCACCACTGGGGATGCAGTGCAGTGAGTCCAGAGAGTGCAGTGGCACCACTGGGGATGCACTGCAGTGAGCCCAGAGAGTGCACTGGCACCAGTGGGGATGCAGTGCAGTGAGTCCAGTGAGTGTACTGGCACCACTGGGGATGCACTGCAGTGAGTCCAGAGAGTGCACTGGCACCACTGAGAATGCACTTCAGTGAGTCCAGAGAGTGCACTGGCACCAGTGGGGATGCAGTGCAGTGAGTCCAGAGAGTGCAGTGGCACCACTGGGGATGCACTGCAGTGAGTCCAGAGAGTGCACTGGCACCACTGGGGATGCAGTGCAGTGAGTCCAGAGAGTGCACTGGCACCACTGGGGATGCAGTGCAGTGAGTCCAGAGAGTGCACTGGCACCACTGGGGATGCGGTGCTGGGAGTCCAGAGATTGCACTGGCACCACTAGGGATGCAGTGCTGTGACTCCAGAGAGCGCACTGGCACCACTGGGGATGCACTGCAGTGAGTCCAGAGAGTGCACTGGCACCACTGGGGAAGCAGTGCAGTGAGTCCAGAGAGTGCACTGGCACCACTGGGGATGCACTGCAGTGAGTCCAGAGAGTGCACTGTCACTACTGGGGATGCAGTGCAGTGAGTCCAGAGAGTGCACTGGCACCACTGAGAATGCACTTCAGTGAGTCCAGAGAGTGCACTGGCACCACTGGGGATGCACTGCAGTGAGTCCAGAGATTGCACTGGCACCACTGGGGATGCAGTACAGTGAGTCCACACAGTGCACTAGCACCACTGGGGATGCAGTGCAGTGAGTCCAGAGAGTGCACTGGCACCACTGGGGATGCAGTGCAGTGAGTCCAGAGAGTGCACTGGCACCACTGGTGATGCACTGCTGTGAGTCCAGAGAGTGCTCTTGCACCACAGGGGATGCAGTGCAGTGACTCAAGAGAGTGCACTGGCAGCACTGGGGATGCAGTGCAGTGAGTCCAGAGAGTGCACTGGCACCACTGGGGATGCAGTGCAGTGAGTCCAGAGAGTGCAATGGCACCACTGCGGATGCACTGCAGTGAGTCCAGAGAGTGCTTTGGCACCAGTGGGTATGCACTGCAGTTACTCCAGAGACAGCACTGTCACCACTGGGGATGCAGTGCAGTGAGTGCAGAGAGTGCACTGGCACCAGTGGGGATGCACTGCAGTGAGTCCAGAGAGTGCACTGGCACCACTGGGGATGCACTGCAGTGAGTCCAGAGAGTGCACTGTCACCACTGGGGATGCAGTACAGTGAGTCCACAGAGTGCACTGGCACCACTGGGGATGCAGTGCAGTGAGTCCAGAGAGTGCAGTGGCACCACTGGGGATGCAGTGCAGTGAATCCAGTGAGTGCACTGGCACCACTGGGGATGCAGTGCAGTGAGTCCTGAGAGTGCACTGGCACCACTGGGGATGCACTGCAGCGAGTCCAGAGATTGCACTGGCACCACTGGGGATGCAGTACAGTGAGTCCACACAGTGCACTAGCACTACTGGGGATGCAGTGCAGTGAGTCCAGAGAGTGCACTGGCACCACTGGTGATGCAGTGCAGTGAGTCCAGAGAGTGCACTGGCACCACGGGTGATGCACTGCTGTGAGTCCAGAGAGTGCACTGGCTCCACTGGGGATGCACTGCAGTGAGTCCAGAGAGTGCACTGGCACCAGTGGGGATGCACTGCAGTGAGTCCAGAGAGTGTACTGGCACCACTGGGGATGCACTGAAGTGAGTCCAGAGAGTGCACTGGCACCACTGAGAATGCACTTCAGTGAGTCCAGAGAGTGCACTGGCACCAATGGGGATGCACTGCAGTGAGTCCAGAGAGTGCACTAGCACCACTGGGGATGCAGTGCAGTGAGTCCAGAGAGTGCGCTGGCACCACTGGGGATGCAGTGCAGTGAGTCGAGAGAGTGCACTGGCACCACTGGGGATGCACTGCAGTGAGTCCAGTGAGTGCACTGGCACCACTGGGGATGCAGTGCAGTGAGTCCAGAGAGTGCACTGGCACCACTGGGGAAGCAGTGCAGTGAGTCCAGAGAGTGCAGTGGCACCACTAGGGATGCAGTGCAGTGAGTCCAGAGAGTGCACTGGCACCACTGGGGATGCAGTGCAGTGAGTCCAGAGAGTGCACTGGCACCACTGGGGATGCACTTCAGTGAGTCCAGAGAGTGCACTGGCACCACTGGGGATGCAGTGCAGTGAGTCCAGAGAGTGCACTGGCACCACTGAGAATGCACTTCAGTGAGTCCAGAGAGTGCACTGGCACCACTGGGGATGCACTGCAGTGAGTCCAGAGATTGCACTGGCACCACTGGGGATGCAGTGCTGTGACTCCAGAGAGCGCACAGGCACCACTGGGGATGCAGTGCAGTGAGTCCAGAGAGTGCACTGGCACCACTCGGGATGCACTGAAGTGAGCCCAGAGAGTGCACTGGCACCAGTGGGGATGCACTGCAGTGAGTCCAGTGAGTGCACTGGCACCACTGGGGAAGCAGTGCAGTGAGTCCAGAGAGTACACTGGCACCACTGGGGATGCAGTTTAGTGAGTCCAGAGAGTGCACTGGCACCACTGGGGATGCAGTGCAGTGAGTCCAGTGAGTGTACTGGCACCACTGGGGATGCACTGCAGTGAGTCCAGAGAGTGCACTGGCACCACTGAGAATGCACTTCAATGAGTCCAGAGAGTGCACTGGCACCACTGGGGATGCACTGCAGTGAGTCCAGAGAGTGCAGTGGCACCACTGGAGATGCAGTGCAGTGAGTCCAGAGAGTGCACTGGCACCAGTGGGGATGCACTGCAGTTACTCCAGAGAGTGCACTGTCACCACTGGGGATGCAGTGCAGTGAGTGCAGAGAGTGCACTGGCACCAGTTGGGATGCACTTCAGTGAGTCCAGAGAGTGCACTGGCACCACTGGGGATGCACTGCAGTGAGTCCAGAGATTGCACTGGCACCACTGGGGATGCAGTACAGTGAGTCCACACAGTTCACTAGCACCACTGGGGATGCAGTGCAGTGAGTCCAGAGAGTGCACTGGCACCACTGGGGATGCAGTGCAGTGAGTCCAGAGAGTGCACTGGCACCACTGGTGATGCACTGCTGTGAGTCCAGAGAGTGCTCTTGCACCACAGGGGATGCAGTGCAGTGACTCAAGAGAGTGCACTGGCAGCACTGGGGATGCAGTGCAGTGAGTCCAGAGAGTGCACTGGCACCACTGGTGATGCACTGCTGTGAGTCCAGAGAGTGCTCTTGCACCACAGGGGATGCAGTGCAGTGACTCAAGAGAGTGCACTGGCAGCACTGGGGATGCAGTGCAGTGAGTCCAGAGAGTGCAATGGCACCACTGCGGATGCACTGCAGTGAGTCCAGAGAGTGCACTGGCTCCACTGGGGATGCACTGCAGTGAGTCCAGAGAGTGCACTGGCACCACTGGGGATGCACTGCAGTGAGTCCAGAGAGTGTACTGGCACCACTGGGGATGCACTGCAGTGAGTCCAGAGAGTGCACTGGCACCACTGGGGATGCACTGCAGTGAGTCCACAGAGTGCACTAGCACTACTGGGGATGCAGTGCAGTGAGTCCAGAGAGTGCACTGGCACCAATGGGGATGCAGTGCAGTGACTCCAGAGAGTGCACTGGCACCACTGGGGATGCACTGCAGTGAGTCCAGTGAGTGCACTGGCACCACTGGGGATGCAGTGCAGTGAGTCCAGACAGTGCACTGGCACCACTGGGGAAGCAGTGCAGTGAGTCCAGAGAGTGCAGTGGCACCACTGGGGATGCAGTGCAGTGAGTCCAGAGAGTGCAGTGGCAGCACTGGGGATGCAGTGCAGTGAGTCCAGAGAGTGCACTGGCACCACTGGGGATGCAGTTCAGTGAGTCCAGAGAGTGCACTGGCACCACTGGGGATGCAGTGCAGTGAGTCCAGAGAGTGCAGTGGCACCACTGGGGATGCACTGCAGTGAGCCCAGAGAGTGCACTGGCACCAGTGGGGATGCACTGCAGTCAGTAAAGTGAGTGCACTGGCACCACTGGAGATGCACTGCAGTGAGTCCAGAGAGTGCACTGTCACCACTGGGGATGCAGTGCAGTGAGTCCAGTGAGTGTACTGACACCACTGGGGATGCACTGCAGTGAGTCCAGAGAGTGCACTGGCACCACTGAGAATGCACTTCAGTGAGTCCAGAGAGTGCACTGGCACCACTGGGGATGCACTGCAGTGAGTCCAGAGAGTGCAGTGGCACCACTGGGGATGCACTGCAGTGAGTCCAGAGAGTGCACTGGCACCACTGGGGATGCAGTGCAGTGAGACCAGAGAGTGCACTGGCACCACTGGGGATGCAGTGCAGTGAGTCCAGAGAGTGCACTGGCACCACTGGGGATGCGGTGCTGGGAGTCCAGAGAGTGCTTTGGTACCAGTGGGGATGCAGTGCAGTTACTCCAGAGACTGTACTGGCACCACCGGGGATGCAGTGCAGTGAGTCCAGACAGTGCACTGGCACCACTGGGGAAGCAGTGCAGTGAGTCCAGAGATTGCACTGGCACCACTGGGGATGCAGTGCTGTGACTCCAGAGAGCGCACTGGCACCACTGGGGATGCAGCGCAGTGAGTCCAGAGAGTGCACTGGCACCACTGGGGATGCACTGCAGTGAGCCCAGAGACTGCACTGGCACCACTGGGGATGCACTGCAGTGAGTCCAGTGAGTGCACTGGCACCACTGGGGAAGCAGTGCAGTGAGTCCAGAGAGTGCACTGGCACCAGTGGGGTTGCACTGCAGTGAGTCCAGAGAGTGCACTGGCACCACTGGGGATGCACTGCAGTGAGTCCAGAGAGTGCACTGTCACCACTGGGGATGCAGTACAGTGAGTCCACAGAGTGCACTGGCACCACTGGGGATGCCGTGCAGTGAGTCCAGAGAGTGCACTGGCACCACTGGGGATGCAGTGCAGTGAATCCAGTGAGTGCACTGGCACCACTGGGGATGCAGTGCAGTGAGTCCAGAGAGTGCACTGGCACTACTTGGGATGCAGTGCAGTGAGTCCAGAGAGTGCACTGGCACCACTGGGGATGCAGTGCAGTGAGTCCAGAGAGTGCACTGTCACTACTGGGGATGCAGTGCAGTGAGTCCAGAGAGTGCACTGGCACCACTGGGGATGCAGTGCAGTGAGTCCTGAGAGTGCACTGGCACCACTGGGGATGCACTGCAGTGAGTGCAGAGATTGCACTGGCACCACTGGGGATGCAGTACAGTGAGTCCAGAGAGTGCTCTTGCACCACAGGGGATGCAGTGCAGTGACTCAAGAGAGTGCACTGGCAGCACTGGGGATGCAGTGCAGTGAGTCCAGAGAGTGCACTGGCACCACTGGGGATGCAGTGCAGTGAGTCCAGAGAGTGCAATGGCACCACTGCGGATGCACTGCAGTAGTCCAGGGAGTGCACTGGCTCCACTGGGGATGCACTGCAGTGAGTCCAGAGAGTGCACTGGCACCACTGGGGATGCACTGCAGTGAGTCCAGAGAGTGTACTGGCACCACTGGGGATGCACTGCAGTGAGTCCAGAGAGTGCACTGGCACCACTGGGTATGCACTGCAGTGAGTCCAGAGAGTGCACTGGCACCACTGGGGCTGCACTGCAGTGAGTCCACAGAGTGCACTAGCACCACTGGGGATGCAGTGCAGTGAGTCCAGAGAGTGCGCTGGAACCACTGGGGATGCAGTGCAGTGAGTCCAGAGAGTGCACTGGCACCACTGGGGATGCAGTGCAGTGAGTCCAGACAGTGCACTGGCACCACTGGGGAAGCAGTGCAGTGAGTCCAGAGAGTGCAGTGGCACCACTGGTGATGCAGTGCAGTGAGTCCAGAGAGTGCACTGGCAGCACTGGGGATGCAGTGCAGTGAGTCCAGAGAGTGCACTGGCACCACTGGGGATGCAGTTCAGTGAGTCCAGAGAGTGCACTGGCACCACTGGGGATGCAGTGCAGTGAGTCCAGAGAGTGCAGTGGCACCACTGGGGATGCACTGCAGTGAGCCCAGAGAGTGCACTGGCACCAGTGGGGATGCAGTGCAGTGAGTCCAGTGAGTGTACTGGCACCACTGGGGATGCACTGCAGTGAGTCCAGAGAGTGCACTGGCACCACTGAGAATGCACTTCAGTGAGTCCAGAGAGTGCACTGGCACCAGTGGGGATGCAGTGCAGTGAGTCCAGAGAGTGCAGTGGCACCACTGGGGATGCACTGCAGTGAGTCCAGAGAGTGCACTGGCACCACTGGGGATGCAGTGCAGTGAGTCCAGAGAGTGCACTGGCACCACTGGGGATGCAGTGCAGTGAGTCCAGAGAGTGCACTGGCACCACTGGGGATGCACTGCAGTGAGTCCAGTGAGTGCACTGGCACCACTGGGGATGCAGTGCAGTGAGTCCAGACAGTGCACTGGCACCACTGGGGAAGCAGTGCAGTGAGTCCAGAGAGTGCAGTGGCACCACTGGTGATGCAGTGCAGTGAGTCCAGAGAGTGCACTGGCAGCACTGGGGATGCAGTGCAGTGAGTCCAGAGAGTGCACTGGCACCACTGGGGATGCAGTTCAGTGAGTCCAGAGAGTGCACTGGCACCACTGGGGATGCAGTGCAGTGAGTCCAGAGAGTGCAGTGGCACCACTGGGGATGCACTGCAGTGAGCCCAGAGAGTGCACTGGCACCAGTGGGGATGCAGTGCAGTGAGTCCAGTGAGTGTACTGGCACCACTGGGGATGCACTGCAGTGAGTCCAGAGAGTGCACTGGCACCACTGAGAATGCACTTCAGTGAGTCCAGAGAGTGCACTGGCACCAGTGGGGATGCAGTGCAGTGAGTCCAGAGAGTGCAGTGGCACCACTGGGGATGCACTGCAGTGAGTCCAGAGAGTGCACTGGCACCACTGGGGATGCAGTGCAGTGAGTCCAGAGAGTGCACTGGCACCACTGGGGATGCAGTGCAGTGAGTCCAGAGAGTGCACTGGCACCACTGGGGATGCGGTGCTGGGAGTCCAGAGATTGCACTGGCACCACTAGGGATGCAGTGCTGTGACTCCAGAGAGCGCACTGGCACCACTGGGGATGCACTGCAGTGAGTCCAGAGAGTGCACTGGCACCACTGGGGAAGCAGTGCAGTGAGTCCAGAGAGTGCACTGGCACCACTGGGGATGCACTGCAGTGAGTCCAGAGAGTGCACTGTCACTACTGGGGATGCAGTGCAGTGAGTCCAGAGAGTGCACTGGCACCACTGAGAATGCACTTCAGTGAGTCCAGAGAGTGCACTGGCACCACTGGGGATGCACTGCAGTGAGTCCAGAGATTGCACTGGCACCACTGGGGATGCAGTACAGTGAGTCCACACAGTGCACTAGCACCACTGGGGATGCAGTGCAGTGAGTCCAGAGAGTGCACTGGCACCACTGGGGATGCAGTGCAGTGAGTCCAGAGAGTGCACTGGCACCACTGGTGATGCACTGCTGTGAGTCCAGAGAGTGCTCTTGCACCACAGGGGATGCAGTGCAGTGACTCAAGAGAGTGCACTGGCAGCACTGGGGATGCAGTGCAGTGAGTCCAGAGAGTGCACTGGCACCACTGGGGATGCAGTGCAGTGAGTCCAGAGAGTGCAATGGCACCACTGCGGATGCACTGCAGTGAGTCCAGAGAGTGCACTGGCTCCACTGGGGATGCACTGCAGTGAGTCCAGAGAGTGCACTGGCACCACTGGGGATGCACTGCAGTGAGTCCAGAGAGTGTACTGGCACCACTGGGGATGCACTGCAGTGAGTCCAGAGAGTGCACTGGCACCACTGGGGATGCACTGCAGTGAGTCCACAGAGTGCACTAGCACTACTGGGGATGCAGTGCAGTGAGTCCAGAGAGTGCGCTGGAACCACTGGGGATGCAGTGCAGTGAGTCCAGAGAGTGCACTGGCACCAATGGGGATGCAGTGCAGTGACTCCAGAGAGTGCACTGGCACCACTGGGGATGCACTGCAGTGAGTCCACAGAGCGCACTGGCACCACTGGGGATGCAGTGCAGTGAGTCCAGACAGTGCACTGGCACCACTGGGGAAGCAGTGCAGTGAGTCCAGAGAGTGCAGTGGCACCACTGGGGATGCAGTGCAGTGAGTCCAGAGAGTGCACTGGCAGCACTGGGGATGCAGTGCAGTGAGTCCAGAGAGTGCACTGGCACCACTGGGGATGCAGTTCAGTGAGTCCAGAGAGTGCACTGGCACCACTGGGGATGCAGTGCAGTGAGTCCAGAGAGTGCACTGGCACCACTGGGGATGCAGTGCAGTGAGTCCAGAGAGTGCACTGGCACCACTGGGGATGCGGTGCTGGTAGTCCAGAGAGTGCTTTGGTACCAGTGGGGATGCAGTGCAGTTACTCCAGAGACTGTACTGGCACCACCGGGGATGCAGTGCAGTGAGTCCAGAGAGTGCAGTGGCACCACTGGGGATGCACTGCAGTGAGCCCATAGAGTGCACTGGCACCAGTGGGGATGCACTGCAGTCAGTCCAGTGAGTGCACTGGCACCACTGGAGATGCACTGCAGTGAGTCCAGAGAGTGCACTGGCACCACTGGGGATGCAGTGCAGTGAGTCCAGTGAGTGTACTGGCACCACTGGGGATGCACTGCAGTGAGTCCAGAGAGTGCACTGGCACCACTGAGAATGCACTTCAGTGAGTCCAGAGAGTGCACTGGCACCACTGGGGATGCACTGCAGTGAGTCCAGAGAGTGCAGTGGCACCACTGGGGATGCACTGCAGTGAGTCCAGAGAGTGCACTGGCACCACTGGGGATGCAGTGCAGTGAGTCCAGAGAGTGCACTGGCACCACTGGGGATGCAGTGCAGTGAGTCCAGAGAGTGCACTGGCACCACTGGGGATGCGGTGCTGGGAGTCCAGAGAGTGCTTTGGTACCAGTGGGGATGCAGTGCAGTTACTCCAGACACTGTACTGGCACCACCGGGGATGCAGTGCAGTGAGTCCAGAGAGTGCACTGGCATCACTGAGAATGCACTTCAGTGAGTCCAGAGAGTGCACTGGCACCACTGGGTATGCAGTGCAGTGAGTCCAGAGATTTCACTGGCACCACTGGGGATGCAGTGCTGTGACTCCAGAGAGCGCACTGGCACCACTGGGGATGCAGCGCAGTGAGTCCAGAGAGTGCACTGGCAGCACTGGGGATGCACTGCAGTGAGCCCAGAGACTGCACTGGCACCACTGGGGATGCACTGCAGTGAGTCCAGTGAGTGCACTGGCACCACTGGGGAAGCAGTGCAGTGAGTCCAGAGATTGCACTGGCACCAGTGGGGTTGCACTGCAGTGAGTCCAGAGAGTGCACTGGCAGCACTGGGGATGCACTGCAGTGAGTCCACAGAGTGCACTGGTACCACTGGGGATGCAGTGCAGTGAGTCCAGAGAGTGCACTGGCACCACTGGGGATGCACTGCAGTGAGTCCAGAGAGTGCACTGGCACCACTGGGGATGCAGTGCAGTGAGTCCAGAGAGTGCACTGGCACCACTGGGGATGCAGTGCAGTGAGTCCAGAGAGTGCACTGGCACCACTGAGAATGCACTTCAGTGAGTCCAGAGAGTGCACTAGCACCACTGGGGATGCAGTGCAGTGAATCCAGTGAGTGCACTGGCACCACTGGGGATGCAGTGCAGTGAGTCAAGAGAGTGCACTGGCACCACTGGGGATGCAGTACAGTGAGTCCAGAGAGTGCATTGGCACCATTGGAGATGCAGTGCAGTGAGTCCAAAGAGTGCACTGGCACCACTGGGGATGCACAGCAGTGAGTCCAGAGAGTGCATTGGCACCACTGGGGATGCAGTGCAGTGAGTCCAGAGAGTGCACTGGCATCATTGGAGATGCAGTGCAGTGAGTCCAGAGAGTGCACTGGCACCAATGGGGATGCACTTCAGTGAGTCCACAGAGTGCACTGGCTCCACTGGGGATGCAGTGCAGTGAGTCCAGAGAGTGCACTGGCACCATTGGAGATGCAGTGCAGTGAGTCCAAAGAGTGCACTGGCACCACTGGGGATGCACAGCAGTGAGTCCAGAGAGTGCATTGGCACCACTGGGGATGCAGTGCAGTGAGTCCAGAGAGTGCACTGGCATCATTGGAGATGCAGTGCAGTGAGTCCAGAGAGTGCACTGGCACCAATGGGGATGCACTTCAGTGAGTCCACAGAGTGCACTGGCACCACTGGGGATGCAGTGCAGTGAGTCCAGAGAGTGCACTGGCACCACTGGGGATGCAGTGCAGTGAGTCCAGAGAGTGCACTGGCACCACTGGGGATGCACTGCAGTGAGTCCAGAGAGTTCACTGGCACCACTGGGGATGCACTTCAGTGAGTGCAGAGACTGCACTGGCACCAGTGGGGATGCAATTCAGTGAGTGCAGAGACTGCACTGGCACCACTGGGGATGCAGTGCAGTGAGTCCAGTGAGTGTACTGGCACCACTGGGGATGCACTGCAGTGAGTCCAGAGAGTGTATTGGCACCACTTGGGATGCACTGCAGTGAGTCCAGAGAGTGCACTTGCACCACTGGGGATGCAGTGCAGTGAGTCCAGAGAGTGCACTGGCACCACTGGGGATGCACTGCAGTGAGTCCAGAGAGTGCACTGGCACCAATGGGGATGCACAGCAGTGAGCCCACAGAGTGCACTGGCACCACTGGGGATGCACTGCAGTGAGTCCAGAGAGTGCTCTGGCACCACTGGCGATGCAGTGCAGTGAGTCCAGAGAGTGCACTAGCACCACTGGGGATGCAGTGCAGTCAGTCCAGTGAGTGTACTGGCACCACTGGGGATGCAGTGCAGTGAGTCCAGAGAGTGCACTGGCACCACTGAGAATGCAGTTCAGTGAGTCCAGAGAGTGCACTGGCACCACTGGGGATGCACTGCAGTGAGTCCACAGAGTGCACTGGCACCACTGGGGATGCAGTGCAGTGAGTCCAGAGAGTGCACTGGCACCACTGGGGATGCACTTCAGTGAGTCCAGAGAGTGCACGGGCTCCACTGGGGATGCGGTGCAGTGAGTCCAGAGAGTGCACTGGCACCACTGGGGATGCAGTGCAGTGAGTCCAGAGAGTGCACTGGCACCAATGGGGATGCACAGCAGTGAGCCCACAGAGTGCACTGGCACCACTGGGGATGCAGTACAGTGAGTCCACAGAGTGCACTGGCACCACTGGGGATGCACTGCAGTGAGTCCAGAGAGTGCTCTGGCACCACTGGGGATGCAGTGCAGTGAGTCCAGAGAGTGCACTAGCACCACTGGGGATGCAGTGCAGTCAGTCCAGTGAGTGTACTGGCACCACTGGGGATGCACTGCAGTGAGTCCAGAGAGTGCACTGGCACCACTGAGAATGCACTTCAGTGAGTCCAGAGAGTGCACTGGCACCACTGGGGATGCACTGCAGTGAGTCCAGAGAGTGCACTGGCACCACTGGGGATGCAGTGCAGTGAGTCCAGAGAGTGCACTGGCACCACTGGGGATGCACTTCAGTGAGTCCAGAGAGTGCACGGGCTCCACTGGGGATGCACTGCAGTGAGTCCACAGAGTGCACTGGCACCACTGGGGATGCAGTGCAGTGAGTCCAGAGAGTGCACTGGCTCCACTGGGGATGCACTGCAGTGAGTCCAGAGAGTGCACTGGCACCACTGGGTATGCAGTGCAGTGAGTCCAGAGAGTGCACTGGCAAAACTGGGGATGCACTGCAGTGAGTCCAGAGAGTGCACTGGCACCACTGGGGATGCAGTGCAGTGAGTCCAGAGTGTGCACTGGCACCACTGGGAATGCAGTGCAGTGAGTCCAGAGATCGCACTGGCACCACGGGGGATGCACTTCAGTGAGTCCAGAGAGTGCACTGGCACCACTGGGGATGCACTGCAGTGAGTCCAGAGAGTGCACTGGCACCACTGGGGATGCACTGCAGTGAGTCCAGAGAGTGCACTGGCACCACTGGGGATGCAGTGCAGTGAGTCCAGAGAGTGCACTGGCACCAGAGGGAATGCACTGCAGTGAGTCCAGTGAGTGCACTGGCACCACTGGGGATGCAGTGCAGTGAGTGCAGGGAGTGCACTGGCACCACTGGGGATGCAGTGCAGTGAGTCCAGAGAGTGCAGTGGCACCACTGGGGATGCAGTGCAGTCACTCCAGAGAGTGCACAGGCAGCACTGGGGATGCAGTGCAGTGAGTCCAGAGAGTGCTCTGGCACCACTGGGGATGCAGTGCAGTGAGTCCAGAGAGTGCACTGGCACCACTGGGGATGCAGTGCAGTGAGTCCAGAGAGTGCACTGGCACCACTGGTGATGCACTGCAGTTACTCCAGAGAGTGCACTGGCACCACTGGGGATGCGGTACGGTGAGTCCAGAGAGTGCACTGGACCACTGGTGATGCACTGCAGTGAGTCCAGAGAGTGCACTGGCACCACTGAGAATGCCTTTCAGTGAGTCCAGAGAGTGCACTGGCACCACTGGGGATGCACTGCAGTGAGTCCACAGATTGCACTAGCACCACTGGGGATGCAGTGCAGTGAGTCCAGAGAGTGTACTGGCACCACTGGGGATGCACTGCAGTGAGTCCAGAGAGTGCACTGGCACCACTGAGAATGCACTTCAGTGAGTCCAGAGAGCGCACTGGCACCACTGGGGATGCAGTGCAGTGAGTCCAGAGAGTGCACTGGCACCACTGAGAATGCACTTCAGTGAGTCCAAAGAGTGCACTGGCACCACTGGGGATGCACTGCAGTGAGTCCAGAGAGAGAACTAGCACCACTGGGAATGTAGTGCAGTGAATCCAGTGAGTCCACTGGCACCAGTGGGGATGCACTGCAGTGAGTCCAGAGAGTGCACTGGCACCACTGGGGATGCAGTGCAGTGAGCCCAGTGAGTGCACTGGCACCACTGGAGATGCAGTACAGTGAGTCCAGTGAATGCACTGGCAACACTGGGGATGCAGTGCAGTGAGTCCAGAGAGTGCACTGGCACCACTGGTGATGCAGTATAGTGAGTCCAGTGAGTGCACTGGCACCACTGGGGATGCAGTGCAGTGAGTCCAGAGAGTGCACTGGCACCACTGGGGATGCACTGCAGTGAGTCCAGAGAGTGCACTGGCACCACTGATGATGCAGTACAGTGAGTCCAGTGAGTGCACTGGCACCACTGGGGATGTAGTGCAGTGACTCGAGAGAGTGCACTGGCACCACTGGCGATGCAGTGCAGTGAGTCCAGAGAGTGCACTGGCACCAATGGGGATGCACAGCAGTGAGCCCACAGAGTGCACTGGCACCACTGGGGATGCAGTACAGTGAGTCCAGAGAGTGCACTGGCACCACTGGGGATGCACTGCAGTGAGTCCAGAGAGTGCTCTGGCACCACTGGCGATGCAGTGCAGTGAGTCCAGAGAGTGCACTAGCACCACTGGGGATGAAGTGCAGTCAGTCCAGTGAGTGTACTGGCACCACTGGGGATGCACTGCAGTGAGTCCAGAGAGTGCACTGGCACCACTGAGAATGCACTTCAGTGAGTCCAGAGAGTGCACTGGCACCACTGGGGATGCAGTACAGTGAGTCCACAGAGTGCACTGGCACCACTGGGGATGCACTTCAGTGAGTCCAGAGAGTGCACGGGCTCCACTGGGGATGCACTGCAGTGAGTCCAGAGAGTGCACTGGCACCACTGGGGATGCAGTGCAGTGAGTCCAGAGAGTGCACTGGCACCAATGGGGATGCACAGCAGTGAGCCCACAGAGTGCACTGGCACCACTGGGGATGCAGTACAGTGAGTCCACAGAGTGCACTGGCACCACTGGGGATGCACTGCAGTGAGTTCAGAGAGTGCACTTGCACCACTGGGGATGGGTTTCAAGCCAACTGCATTAACCGCTCATGCTTCTTTCTTATGAGACGTTAGTAAACCAATTACATAACCTTGTCAAGACTAAATCACAGGTAAAAATCCTGTACATCTCATGTGGCCAACCACTCCCAACTAGGATTCCAAGAACCAGGAGGTTCTGTGAAAATAGGGCTAGTGCTATTAGAGGGGTGATTATTAGGGTAAGCCCTAAGCTGTCTTTAATGGAGAAGTATGGGTGGAATGGGATTTTGTCGCAGTCTGATACGATTCCTAGTGGGTTATTTGAGCCTGATTCGTGTAGGAAGGTTAGGTGGACTAGGGTGATTCCTGCAATTAGGAAGGGCAGTAGGAAGTGGATGGCGAAGAATCGGGTTAAGGTTGGATTGTCTACTGAGAATCCTCCTCAGGCTCATTCTACTAGAGTTTGCCCAATGTACGGGATGGCTGAGAATAGGTTGGTGATTACGGTGGCCCCTCAGAATGACATTTGTCCTCATGGTAGGACATACCCTACGAAGGCAGTTGCTATTAGGGTGAGTAGGAGGATTACTCCTGTGTTTCAGGTTTCTTTGTATAGGTAGGAGCCGTAGTAGAGGCCTCGTCCGATGTGTAAGTAGATGCAGATAAAGAAGAGCGAAGCACCGTTGGCGTGGAGGTTGCGGATGAGCCATCCGTACTGGACGTCTCGGCATGTGTGAGCTACTGAGGAGAAGGCGAGTGAAGTGTCTGCGGTGTAGTGTATGGCTAGTAGCAGGCCTGTTAGGATTTGTGTGGCTAAGCAGATGGCTAGAAGGGAGCCGAAGTTTCATCAGGCAGAGATGTTGGAGGGGGCGGGTAGGTCGATTAGGGAAAGTTCCTCTGTGAAAGGAACTCGGCAAATTAATAAGGCCCGACTGTTTACCAAAAACATAGCCTTCAGCAAATTAAACAAGTATTGAAGGTGATGCCTGCCCGGTGACTTAGGTTTAACGGCCGCGGTATCCTAACCGTGCAAAGGTAGCGCAATCAATTGTCCCATAAATCGAGACTTGTATGAATGGCTAAACGAGGTCTTAACTGTCTCTCACAGATAATCAGTGAAATTGATCTCCCCGTGCAAAAGCGGGGATGTGAACATAAGACGAGAAGACCCTGTGGAACTTAAAAATCAATGACCACCGCGAATCCTCAATCAACCCCACTGGGGCCACTACCATCGCAGAGCCTGGTCGATATTTTTCGGTTGGGGCGACCTTGGAGGAGAACAAATCCTCCAAAAACAAGACCATACCTCTTTACCTAGAGCTACCCCTCAAAGTGCTAACAGTGACCAGACCCAATATAATTGATTAATGGACCAAGCTACCCCAGGGATAACAGCGCAATCCCCCTCAAGAGCCCATATCGACAGGGGGGTTTACGACCTCGATGTTGGATCAGGACATCCTAATGGTGCAGCCGCTATTAAGGGTTCGTTTGTTCAACGATTAACAGTCCTACGTGATCTGAGTTCAGACCGGAGCAATCCAGGTCGGTTTCTATCTATGACACACTCTCCCCAGTACGAAAGGACCGGGAAAGTGGGGCCAATACCACAAGCACGCCCCCCCCCCTCTAAGCAGTGAAACCAACTAAACCGTGAAGAGGGCCTTCCCCCACCACTTTCAGTCCTAGAAAAGGACCAGCTAGAGTGGCAGAGCCCGGCAAGTGCAGAAGGCTTAAGCCCTTTCCCCAGAGGTTCAAATCCTCTCCCTAGCTTCACCCATGATTCAAATAACAACACTAAGCTGCCTCATTATATCCCTCCTATACATCATCCCAATCCTGATTGCCGTAGCCTTCCTAACCCTAGTAGAACGGAAAATCCTAAGCTACATACAATCCCGCAAAGGCCCTAACGTTGTCGGGCCTTTTGGCCTACTTCAACCATTTGCGGACGGACTGAAACTATTTACCAAAGAGCCCATCCGACCCTCTACCTCTTCCCCACTTCTATTCATTCTGATACCAATACTAGCCCTTGTCCTAGCCCTCACCACTTGAGCACCACTACCACTCCCATTTCCCCTAGCAGATCTAAACCTCGGAGTTCTCTTCCTAATAGCCATGTCAAGCCTAGCCGTCTACTCAGTCCTATGATCAGGCTGAGCCTCGAACTCAAAATACGCACTAATCGGAGCCCTACGGGCAGTAGCACAGACCATTTCATACGAAGTGACACTGGCCATAATCCTGCTATCAATAATCATACTAAGCGGAAGCTACACACTCAGCTCCTTTGCCGTCGCACAGGAGCCTCTATACTTCATTTTCTCCTCATGACCCCTAGCAATAATATGATACGTATCCACCCTAGCAGAGACAAACCGAGCTCCTTTTGACCTCACAGAGGGTGAATCTGAGCTAGTCTCAGGGTTTAACGTTGAATACGCCGCAGGACCCTTCGCCTTATTCTTCCTAGCTGAATATGCGAACATTATGCTAATAAATACACTTACAGCCATCATATTCCTAAACCCAAGCGCCCTAGGGCCACCCACAGAACTATTCCCCGTCATCCTAGCCACAAAAGTCCTCCTACTATCTTCTGGTTTCTTATGGGTCCGAGCTTCATACCCACGATTCCGATATGACCAACTAATGCACCTACTATGAAAAAACTTCCTACCCCTCACACTAGCTCTGTGCCTCTGACACATCAGCATACCTATCTGCTATGCAGGCCTACCTCCTTACATAAGGAAATGTGCCTGAACTACAAAGGGTCACTATGATAAAGTGAACATAGAGGTATAACAGCCCTCTCATTTCCTGTTGACCTTAGAAAAGTAGGAATTGAACCCACACAAGAGAAATCAAAATTCTCCATACTTCCCTTATATTATTTTCTAGTAGAGTCAGCTAATCAAGCTATCGGGCCCATACCCCGAAAATGATGGTTTAACCCCCTCCTCTACTAATGAACCCTTACGCGACCCCAATCATAACCTTCAGCCTCATCTTGGGCACCACAATCACAATTTCCAGCAACCACTGAGTTCTGGCCTGGACAGGACTGGAGATCAACGCACTAGCCATCATTCCCCTAATTGCCAAATCCCACCACCCACGAGCAGTAGAAGCCGCAACGAAATACTTCCTAACCCAAGCAGCTGCTTCCGCCCTGGTCCTATTCTCTAGCATAACCAATGCCTGAGTCACCGGCCAATGAGACATCACACAAATAAACCACCCAACCTCCTGTCTACTACTGACAGCAGCAATCGCTATTAAACTGGGCCTAGTGCCATTTCACTTCTGATTCCCAGAAGTACTACAAGGATCGCCACTAATAACAGCCCTGCTACTCTCGACCCTCATAAAATTCCCCCCACTAACCCTGCTCCTACTAACATCCAAATCCCTCGACCCAGCTCTACTCACCGCCATGGCCCTAGCCTCAACAGCACTAGGAGGCTGAATAGGACTGAACCAAACACAAACACGCAAAATCCTAGCCTTCTCGTCCATCTCCCACTTAGGCTGAATCGCCATCATCCTAGTTTACAGCCCCAAATTGGCCTTACTTACCTTCTACCTATACACAATCATAACATCAGCCGTATTCCTAGCCCTTAACAAAATCAAAGCCCTTAACCTATCCATGATCACAACCTCATGAACAAAAACCCCAGTGCTAAACGCCACCCTAATACTAGTACTTTTATCCCTAGCAGGCCTCCCCCCATTAACAGGCTTTATACCAAAGTGACTTATCATCCAAGAACTAACTAAACAGGAAATAACACCAGCAGCCATGGCAATTGCCATGCTATCACTGCTCAGCCTCTTCTTCTACCTACGCCTCGCATACCACTCAACAATTACCCTTCCCCCCAACTCCTCTAACCACATAAAACAATGATACACTAGCAAAGCCCCAAGCACACCTACTGCGGTCCTTGCCTCACTATCAATCCTCTTACTTCCCCTGTCCCCAATAATACATGCCATTGTCTAGAAACTTAGGATAACACCCCAAACCGAAGGCCTTCAAAGCCTTAAATAAGAGTTAAACCCTCTTAGTTTCTGCACATTAAGACTTACAGAATATTAACCTGTATCTTCTGAATGCAAGTCAGACGCTTTAATTAAGCTAAAGCCTCCCTAGACAGATGGGCTTCGATCCCACAAAACTCTAGTTAACAGCTAAATGCCTAAACCAATTGGCTTCTGCCTACAAAGACCCTGACGCACCCTAGTGCGCATCGATGAGCTTGCAACTCAACATGAATTTCACTACAGAGCCGATAAGAAGAGGAATTAAACCTCTGTAAAAAGGACTACAGCCTAACGCTTCAACACTCAGCCATCTTACCCGTCACCTTCATCAACCGATGACTATTTTCCACTAACCATAAGGATATTGGCACCCTGTACCTCATCTTCGGGGCATGAGCAGGAATAGTCGGCACCGCACTCAGCCTATTAATCCGCGCAGAACTAGGACAACCAGGAACTCTCCTAGGCGACGACCAAATTTACAATGTAATCGTTACCGCTCACGCCTTTGTAATAATCTTCTTTATAGTCATACCCATCATGATCGGAGGATTCGGCAACTGATTAGTCCCCCTCATAATCGGTGCCCCCGACATAGCATTCCCGCGAATAAACAACATAAGCTTTTGACTCCTCCCTCCGTCATTCCTCCTCCTACTAGCCTCATCCACTGTAGAAGCTGGCGCCGGCACAGGCTGAACTGTCTACCCTCCCCTAGCAGGTAACCTTGCCCACGCCGGAGCTTCAGTAGACCTGGCTATCTTCTCACTCCACTTAGCCGGTATCTCCTCCATCCTTGGGGCCATCAACTTTATCACCACAGCCATCAACATAAAACCCCCCGCACTCTCACAATACCAAACCCCACTATTTGTCTGATCCGTACTAATTACCGCCATCCTACTCCTTCTATCACTCCCCGTACTCGCCGCCGGTATTACAATATTACTAACTGATCGAAACCTAAACACCACATTCTTCGACCCCGCTGGAGGAGGAGACCCAATCCTGTACCAACACCTATTCTGATTCTTCGGACACCCAGAAGTCTATATTCTGATCCTACCGGGGTTTGGAATCATCTCACACGTAGTCACGTACTACTCAGGCAAAAAGGAGCCCTTCGGCTACATGGGAATAGTCTGAGCCATACTATCCATCGGCTTCCTAGGATTCATCGTCTGAGCTCACCACATGTTTACAGTAGGAATAGACGTTGATACCCGAGCCTACTTTACATCAGCCACTATAATCATTGCCATCCCTACCGGAATCAAAGTATTTAGCTGACTAGCCACCCTGCACGGAGGAACAATCAAATGAGACCCCCCCAATACTATGAGCTCTAGGATTTATCTTCCTATTTACCATCGGAGGATTAACAGGAATCGTTCTTGCAAACTCTTCCCTAGACATCGCCCTGCACGACACGTACTACGTAGTTGCCCACTTCCACTACGTCCTATCCATAGGCGCCGTCTTTGCCATTCTAGCAGGATTTACTCACTGATTCCCACTACTCACTGGGTTTACCCTACACCAAACATGAGCAAAAGCCCACTTCGGGGTAATATTTACAGGAGTAAACCTAACGTTCTTCCCCCAGCACTTCCTAGGCCTAGCAGGAATACCCCGACGATACTCGGACTATCCCGACGCCTACACACTATGAAACACCATTTCCTCCATCGGCTCCCTAATCTCAATAGTAGCCGTAATCATACTAATATTCATCATCTGAGAAGCCTTTTCGGCCAAACGAAAAGTCCTACAACCAGAACTAACTACCACAAACGTTGAATGAATCCACGGCTGCCCTCCCCCATACCATACTTTCGAGGAACCGGCCTTCGTCCAAGTACAAGAAAGGAAGGAATCGAACCCTCACATGCTGGTTTCAAGCCAACTGCATTCACCGCTCATGCTTCTTTCTTATGAGACGTTAGTAAACCAATTACATAGCCTTGTCAAGACTAAATCACAGGTAAAAATCCTGTACATCTCATGTGGCCAACCACTCCCAACTAGGATTCCAAGACGCCTCATCACCCATCATAGAAGAACTCGTTGAATTCCACGACCACGCCCTAATCGTTGCCCTAGCTATCTGCAGCCTAGTTCTCTACCTTTTAGCCCACATACTAACAGAAAAACTCTCGTCCAATGCTGTAGACGCCCAAGAAGTAGAGCTGATCTGGACAATCCTACCTGCTATCGTCCTGGTACTCCTCGCCCTCCCATCCCTACAAATCCTCTACATAATGGACAAAATCGATGAACCAGACCTCACCCTAAAAGCCATCGGCCACCAATGATACTGAAGCTACGAATACACAGACCTCAAAGACCTATCATTCGACTCCTACATAGTGCCCACCCCAGACTTACCCAACGGCCACTTCCGACTGCTAGAAGTTGACCACCGCGTAGTTATCCCAATAGAATCCCCCATCCGCGTGATCATTACTGCAGGAGACGTACTCCACTCCTGAGCAGTCCCAACGCTCGGAGTTAAAACAGACGCAATCCCAGGCCGACTAAACCAAACTTCATTCATTACCACCCGGCCTGGGATTTTTTACGGACAATGCTCAGAAATTTGCGGGGCTAATCACAGCTACATACCCATTGTAGTAGAATCAACCCCACTCCCACATTTCGAGGCCTGATCGTCCCTTCTATCATCATCCTAATCATTAAGAAGCTATGCAACAGCACTCGCCTTTTAAGCTAGCCAAAGAGGGACTTCCCCCTCCTTAATGATATGCCACAGCTTAACCCCGCACCATGATTTTCAATCATAATTATAACCTGATTAACCCTAGCACTCCTCATCCAACCAAAACTACTAGCCTTCACCACAACCAACCCCCCATCAAATAAGACCTCCCTCACTACCAAACCCACACCATGATCCTGACCATGAACCTAAGCTTCTTTGACCAATTTTCCAGCCCCAATCTATTCGGCATCCCCTTAATCCTACTATCCCTACTCTTCCCAGCCCTACTATTCCCGTCCCCAAACAACCGATGAATCAACAACCGCCTTTCTACTATCCAAACATGACTCCTTCACCTAATCACAAAACAACTAATAGTCCCACTCAACAAAAATGGCCACAAATGAGCCATAATATTTACATCCCTAATAATCATACTTCTTACAATCAACCTTCTAGGCCTCCTTCCATATACATTCACCCCAACCACCCAACTATCTATGAACATAGCCCTAGCCTTCCCACTATGGCTCGCCACACTACTAACAGGCCTACGAAACCAACCATCAGCCTCTTTAGCCCACCTATTACCCGAAGGTACCCCTACACCCCTAATCCCCGCACTAATCCTGATCGAAACAACCAGCCTACTAATCCGCCCCCTAGCCCTCGGAGTCCGCCTTACAGCCAACCTTACAGCAGGACACTTACTCATCCAACTCATCTCTACAGCCTCCATTGCATTAATACCCACCCTTCCTGCAGTATCCATCCTAACAATAATCATCCTACTACTCCTAACCATCCTAGAAGTAGCAGTAGCCATAATCCAGGCCTACGTCTTCGTGCTCCTTCTAAGCCTATACTTACAAGAAAACATCTAATGGCACACCAAGCACACTCATACCACATAGTTGACCCAAGCCCTTGACCAATCTTCGGGGCAGCCGCCGCCCTACTCACAACCTCAGGATTAATCATGTGATTCCACTACAACTCATCCATACTACTAACCCTAGGCCTCATCTCAATACTCCTAGTAATACTCCAATGATGACAAGACATTGTACGAGAAAGCACCTTCCAAGGCCATCACACTCCCACAGTCCAAAAAGGCCTACGATACGGCATAATCCTTTTCATCACATCCGAAGCATTCTTCTTCTTAGGGTTCTTCTGAGCGTTCTTCCACTCGAGCCTGGCCCCAACCCCAGAACTAGGAGGCCAATGACCCCCAACAGGAATTAAACCACTCAACCCGATAGAAGTCCCCCTACTAAACACAGCCATCCTACTAGCCTCAGGCGTTACCGTAACGTGAGCCCATCACAGCATCACAGAAGGAAACCGAAAACACGCCATCCACGCCCTAACCCTAACGATCCTCCTGGGATTCTACTTCACAGCCCTACAAGCAATAGAATACCACGAAGCCCCATTCTCAATCGCCGATAGCGTCTACGGATCTACCTTCTTCGTTGCCACTGGATTCCACGGACTCCACGTAATCATTGGGTCCTCCTTCCTGACCGTCTGCCTCTTCCGACTGATCAAGTTCCACTTTACATCAGACCACCACTTCGGATTCGAGGCAGCAGCCTGATACTGACACTTCGTAGACATCATCTGACTATTCCTCTACATAACCATCTACTGATGAGGATCTTGCTCTTCTAGTATATTAATTACAATTGACTTCCAATCTCTAGAATCTGGTATAAACCCAGAGGAGAGCAATGAACGCACTCATGTTCATATTCGCCCTATCATCAATCCTAAGCGCCGCCCTAACCGCATTAAACTTCTGACTCGCCCAAATAAACCCCGACTCAGAGAAACTCTCACCGTACGAATGTGGATTTGACCCACTTGGATCTGCTCGATTACCATTCTCAGTCCGATTCTTCCTCAGTAGCCATCCTGTTCGTCCTATTCGACCTAGAAATCGCCCTCCTACTCCCCCTGCCATGAGCCGTCCAACTCCAATCCCCCCTAATGACCCTCACCTGAACTGTAGTGATCCTCCTTCTCCTAACACTCGGACTGGCCTACGAGTGAATTCAAGGGGGCCTAGAATGAGCAGAACAACAGAAAGTTAGTCTAACCAAAAAGATAGCTGGTTTCGACCCAGCAGATTACAGCCAACCCTGTAACTTTCTTATGTCGCCCCTACATTTAAGCTTCTACTCAGCCTTCATTTTCAGCGGACTAGGACTAGCCTTCCACCGAACCCACCTAGTATCCGCCCTACTATGCCTTGAAAGCATAATATTATCGATATTCGTAGGCCTATCAATATGATCCATCGAAAACCAAGTCTCCTCATTCACCATGGTACCAATTCTCATGCTAACCTTCTCAGCGTGTGAGGCGGGCACAGGCCTGGCCATCCTAGTAGCCTCCACCCGCACACATGGCTCCGACCATCTACACAACCTAAACCTCCTGCAATGCTAAAAATCATCCTACCCACAATCATACTTCTTCCAACAGCCCTGCTGTCTCCACCAAAATTTCTATGGACTAACACCACCTTATACAGCCTCCTAATCGCTGCCCTAAGCCTACAGTGATTAATCCCAACCTACTACCCCTACAAATTTTTATCCAACTGAACAGGAATTGACCAAATCTCATCCCCCCTCCTAGTACTATCCTGCTGACTACTCCCACTCATAATCATAGCAAGCCAAAACCACCTGCAACAAGAACCCCTACAACGCAAACGAATCTTTATCTCAACCTTAGTCGCAGTCCAGCCATTCATCCTACTAGCCTTTTCCACCACAGAACTAGCACTATTTTACATCTCATTTGAAGCAACCCTCATTCCCACCCTAATCTTAATCACCCGATGGGGGAACCAACCAGAACGCCTAAGCGCTGGCATCTACCTGCTATTCTACACGCCAGTAAGCTCTCTACCCCTGCTAATCACAATCATACACCTATACGTGAAAATTGGCACCCTGCACCTGCCAACCCTACAACTAACCCACCCAACCCTATCCACCTCATGGACAGGAATACTATCAGGTCTAGCACTGCTCATAGCATTCATAGTAAAAGCCCCACTATACGGCCTACACCTCTGACTGCCAAAAGCCCACGTAGAAGCACCCATCGCAGGCTCAATACTCCTCGCCGCCCTACTACTAAAGCTAGGAGGATACGGAATTATACGAGTCACTCTATTTATGGGCCCACTGTCCAACCTCCTGCACTACCCCTTCCTAACCCTGGCCCTATGAGGCGCCCTAATGACTAGCTCAATCTGCCTACGACAGACAGACCTAAAATCACTAATCGCTTATTCATCCGTTAGCCACATAGGCCTAGTTATCGCCGCAGGAATAATCCAAACCCACTGATCATTCTCAGGGGCAATGATCCTAATAATTTCCCATGGACTAACTTCCTCCATACTATTCTGCCTAGCCAACACAAACTATGAACGTACGCACAGCCGAATTCTACTACTCACACGAGGCCTACAACCTCTCCTACCACTCATAGCTACCTGATGATTGCTGGCCAATCTAACAAACATAGCCTTACCCCCAACAACAAACCTCATAGCAGAGCTAACCATTATAATCACCTTATTCAACTGATCTGCCTTCACGATCATCCTAACAGGAATCGCAACCCTACTAACCGCCTCCTACACCTTATTCATACTACTAATGACCCAACGAGGCTCAATCCCCTCCCACATCACATCTATGCAAAACTCAACCACGCGAGAACACCTGCTCATAACACTCCACATTATCCCAATATTCCTCCTAATCCTCAAACCCGAACTGATCTCCGGAATCCCCTCATGCAAGTATAGTTTAAACCAAACATTAGACTGTGATTCTAAGAATAGAAGTTCAAACCTTCTTACCTGCCGAGGGGAGGGTTTAACCAACAAGAGCTGCTAACTCTTACATCTGAGCCTAAAACCTCAGCCCCCTTACTTTTAAAGGATAACAGCAATCCACTGGTCTTAGGAACCACCCATCTTGGTGCAAATCCAAGTAAAAGTAGTGAACCCCACACTACTAATCAACTCCCTCACACTACTCACGCTGACAATCCTCCTAACCCCAATCATCCTGCCATTTCTATTTAAAAACTTTAAAAACACCCCACAAGCCACCACCCGCGCTGTTAAAACCGCATTCCTAATTAGCCTAGCCCCTACAACCGCATTCATCTACTCGGGAGTAGAATCTGTCACCTGCCACTGGGAGTGAAAATTCATTATAAACTTTAAAATCCCCCTGAGCCTAAAAATAGACCAATACTCAATAACATTTCTTCCAATCGCCCTATTTGTAACATGATCAATCCTACAATTCGCCATATGATACATGGCCTCAGAGCCATACGTAACAAAATTTTTCACCTACCTACTGACATTCCTAGTCGCCATACTCCTCCTAACAACCGCAAACAACATATTCCTCCTATTCGTAGGCTGGGAAGGAGTACGAATCATGTCCTTCCTTCTCATCGGCTGATGACAAGGCCGAGCAGATGCCAACACCGCCGCCCTACGAGCCGTAATCTACAACCGAATCGGAGACATCGGACTGATCCTGAGCATAGCATGACTAGCTTCAACATTCAACACCTGAGAGATCCAACAAGCCGTACACCCCCACCAAACCCCAATCCTCCCCCTCATAGGATTAATCCTCGCAGCCGCAGGAAAATCCGCCCAATTTGGACTCCACCCATGACTGCCCGCAGCAATAGAAGGCCCCACCCCAGTATCAGCCCTACTGCACTCCAGTACCATAGTAGTAGCCGGAATCTTCCTGCTCATCCGCATGCACCCCCTGCTAGCCACCAACCAGACAGCCCTAACTGCCTGCCTATGCCTAGGTGCTCTATCAACCCTATTCGCTGCCACATGCGCCCTAACCCAAAATGACATCAAAAAAATCATTGCTTTCTCAACATCCAGCCAACTAGGACTAATAATAGTCACTATCGGACTAAACCTCCCACAACTAGCCTTCCTACACATCTCAACCCATGCCTTCTTTAAAGCCATACTATTCCTATGCTCAGGGTCTATCATCCACAACCTAAACGGAGAACAAGATATCCGAAAGATAGGAGGCCTACAGAAAATACTCCCAGTCACTACTTCCTGCCTAACCATCGGAAACCTGGCGCTGATAGGAACCCCATTCCTAGCCGGATTCTACTCAAAAGACCTCATCATCGAAAGCTTAAACACATCATACCTAAATACTTGAGCCCTACTCCTAACCCTTATAGCCACAGCATTCACCGCAACCTACAGCATCCGCATAACCATCCTAGTCCAAGCTGGACAAACCCGAATCCCCCCAATAGTATCAATAAACGAAAACAACCCACTAATCACCGCCCCCCTAACCCGACTCGCCCTAGGCAGCATTACAGCAGGAATAATCATTACCTCTTTCATCACACCAACCAAAACCCCCCCAATAACCATACCCCTTATCACCAAAACCGCTGCCATCCTCATAACAATCCTAGGAATCATCCTAGGCCCCTCATGTACAGGGCCACACCCCTCTAACGGCGCAAGCTTACATAGAAACATTATTAACAGACCTAGACAGATACAAAAACCCCTACAAGACCACGTATTAACTAACCCTGTTAACCCGACTCAGGAGCGCCTATAAGAGCGATTAAAATCTGTGAAAGGAACTCGGCAAATTAATAAGGCCCGACTGTTTACCAAAAACATAGCCTTCAGCAAATTAAACAAGTATTGAAGGTGATGCCTGCCCGGTGACTTAGGTTTAACGGCCGCGGTATCCTAACCGTGCAAAGGTAGCGCAATCAATTGTCCCATAAATCGAGACTTGTATGAATGGCTAAACGAGGTCTTAACTGTCTCTCACAGATAATCAGTGAAATTGATCTCCCCGTGCAAAAGCCGGGATGTGAACATAAGACGAGAAGACCCTGTGGAACTTAAAAATCAACGACCACCGCGAATCCTCAATCAACCCCACTGGGGCCACTACCATCGCAGAGCCTGGTCGATATTTTTCGGTTGGGGCGACCTTGGAGGAGAACAAATCCTCCAAAAACAAGACCATACCTCTTTACCTAGAGCTACCCCTCAAAGTGCTAACAGTGACCAGACCCAATATAATTGATTAATGGACCAAGCTACCCCAGGGATAACAGCGCAATCCCCCTCAAGAGCCCATATCGACAGGGGGGTTTACGACCTCGATGTTGGATCAGGACATCCTAATGGTGCAGCCGCTATTAAGGGTTCGTTTGTTCAACGATTAACAGTCCTACGTGATCTGAGTTCAGACCGGAGCAATCCAGGTCGGTTTCTATCTATGACACACTCTCCCCAGTACGAAAGGACCGGGAAAGTGGGGCCAATACCACAAGCACGCCCCCCCCCCTCTAAGCAGTGAAACCAACTAAACCGTGAAGAGGGCCTTCCCCCACCACTTTCAATCCTAGAAAAGGACCAGCTAGAGTGGCAGAGCCCGGCAAGTGCAGAAGGCTTAAGCCCTTTCCCCAGAGGTTCAAATCCTCTCCCTAGCTTCACCCATGATTCAAATAACAACACTAAGCTGCCTCATTATATCCCTCCTATACATCATCCCAATCCTGATTGCTGTAGCCTTCCTAACCCTAGTAGAACGGAAAATCCTAAGCTACATACAATCCCGCAAAGGCCCTAACGTTGTCGGGCCTTTTGGCCTACTTCAACCATTTGCGGACGGACTGAAACTATTTACCAAAGAGCCCATCCGACCCTCTACCTCTTCCCCACTTCTATTCATTCTGATACCAATACTAGCCCTTGTCCTAGCCCTCACCACTTGAGCACCACTACCACTCCCATTTCCCCTAGCAGATCTAAACCTCGGAGTTCTCTTCCTAATAGCCATGTCAAGCCTAGCCGTCTACTCAGTCCTATGATCAGGCTGAGCCTCGAACTCAAAATACGCACTAATCGGAGCCCTACGGGCAGTAGCACAGACCATTTCATACGAAGTGACACTGGCCATAATCCTGCTATCAATAATCATACTAAGCGGAAGCTACACACTCAGCTCCTTTGCCATCGCACAGGAGCCTCTATACTTCATTTTCTCCTCATGACCCCTAGCAATAATATGATACGTATCCACCCTAGCAGAGACAAACCGAGCTCCTTTTGACCTCACAGAGGGTGAATCTGAGCTAGTCTCAGGGTTTAACGTTGAATACGCCGCAGGACCCTTCGCCTTATTCTTCCTAGCTGAATATGCGAACATTATGCTAATAAATACACTTACAGCCATCATATTCCTAAACCCAAGCGCCCTAGGGCCACCCACAGAACTATTCCCCGTCATCCTAGCCACAAAAGTCCTCCTACTATCTTCTGGTTTCTTATGGGTCCGAGCTTCATACCCACGATTCCGATATGACCAACTAATGCACCTACTATGAAAAAACTTCCTACCCCTCACACTAGCTCTGTGCCTCTGACACATCAGCATACCTATCTGCTATGCAGGCCTACCTCCTTACATAAGGAAATGTGCCTGAACTACAAAGGGTCACTATGATAAAGTGAACATAGAGGTATAACAGCCCTCTCATTTCCTGTTGACCTTAGAAAAGTAGGAATTGAACCCACACAAGAGAAATCAAAATTCTCCATACTTCCCTTATATTATTTTCTAGTAGAGTCAGCTAATCAAGCTATCGGGCCCATACCCCGAAAATGATGGTTTAACCCCCTCCTCTACTAATGAACCCTTACGCGACCCCAATCATAACCTTCAGCCTCATCTTGGGCACCACCATCACAATTTCCAGCAACCACTGAGTTCTGGCCTGGACAGGACTGGAGATCAACGCACTAGCCATCATTCCCCTAATTGCCAAATCCCACCACCCACGAGCAGTAGAAGCCGCAACGAAATACTTCCTAACCCAAGCAGCTGCTTCCGCCCTGGTCCTATTCTCTAGCATAACCAATGCCTGAGTCACCGGCCAATGAGACATCACACAAATAAACCACCCAACCTCCTGTCTACTACTGACAGCAGCAATCGCTATTAAACTGGGCCTAGTGCCATTTCACTTCTGATTCCCAGAAGTACTACAAGGATCGCCACTAATAACAGCCCTGCTACTCTCGACCCTCATAAAATTCCCCCCACTAACCCTGCTCCTACTAACATCCAAATCCCTCGACCCAGCTCTACTCACCGCCATGGCCCTAGCCTCAACAGCACTAGGAGGCTGAATAGGACTGAACCAAACACAAACACGCAAAATCCTAGCCTTCTCGTCCATCTCCCACTTAGGCTGAATCGCCATCATCCTAGTTTACAGCCCCAAATTGGCCTTACTTACCTTCTACCTATACACAATCATAACATCAGCCGTATTCCTAGCCCTTAACAAAATCAAAGCCCTTAACCTATCCATGATCACAACCTCATGAACAAAAACCCCAGTGCTAAACGCCACCCTAATACTAGTACTTTTATCCCTAGCAGGCCTCCCCCCATTAACAGGCTTTATACCAAAGTGACTTATCATCCAAGAACTAACTAAACAGGAAATAACACCAGCAGCCATGGCAATTGCCATGCTATCACTGCTCAGCCTCTTCTTCTACCTACGCCTCGCATACCACTCAACAATTACCCTTCCCCCCAACTCCTCTAACCACATAAAACAATGATACACTAGCAAAGCCCCAAGCACACCTACTGCGGTCCTTGCCTCACTATCAATCCTCTTACTTCCCCTGTCCCCAATAATACATGCCATTGTCTAGAAACTTAGGATAACACCCCAAACCGAAGGCCTTCAAAGCCTTAAATAAGAGTTAAACCCTCTTAGTTTCTGCACATTAAGACTTACAGAATATTAACCTGTATCTTCTGAATGCAAGTCAGACGCTTTAATTAAGCTAAAGCCTCCCTAGACAGATGGGCTTCGATCCCACAAAACTCTAGTTAACAGCTAAATGCCTAAACCAATTGGCTTCTGCCTACAAAGACCCTGACGCACCCTAGTGCGCATCGATGAGCTTGCAACTCAACATGAATTTCACTACAGAGCCGATAAGAAGAGGAATTAAACCTCTGTAAAAAGGACTACAGCCTAACGCTTCAACACTCAGCCATCTTACCCGTCACCTTCATCAACCGATGACTATTTTCCACTAACCATAAGGATATTGGCACCCTGTACCTCATCTTCGGGGCATGAGCAGGAATAGTCGGCACCGCACTCAGCCTATTAATCCGCGCAGAACTAGGACAACCAGGAACTCTCCTAGGCGACGACCAAATTTACAATGTAATCGTTACCGCTCACGCCTTTGTAATAATCTTCTTTATAGTCATACCCATCATGATCGGAGGATTCGGCAACTGATTAGTCCCCCTCATAATCGGTGCCCCCGACATAGCATTCCCGCGAATAAACAACATAAGCTTTTGACTCCTCCCCCCATCATTCCTCCTCCTACTAGCCTCATCCACTGTAGAAGCTGGCGCCGGCACAGGCTGAACTGTCTACCCTCCCCTAGCAGGTGACCTTGCCCACGCCGGAGCTTCAGTAGACCTGGCTATCTTCTCACTCCACTTAGCCGGTATCTCCTCCATCCTTGGGGCCATCAACTTTATCACCACAGCCATCAACATAAAACCCCCCGCACTCTCACAATACCAAACCCCACTATTTGTCTGATCCGTACTAATTACCGCCATCCTACTCCTTCTATCACTCCCCGTACTCGCCGCCGGTATTACAATATTACTAACTGATCGAAACCTAAACACCACATTCTTCGACCCCGCTGGAGGAGGAGACCCAATCCTGTACCAACACCTATTCTGATTCTTCGGACACCCAGAAGTCTATATTCTGATCCTACCGGGGTTTGGAATCATCTCACACGTAGTCACGTACTACTCAGGCAAAAAGGAGCCCTTCGGCTACATGGGAATAGTCTGAGCCATACTATCCATCGGCTTCCTAGGATTCATCGTCTGAGCTCACCACATGTTTACAGTAGGAATAGACGTTGATACCCGAGCCTACTTTACATCAGCCACTATAATCATTGCCATCCCTACCGGAATCAAAGTATTTAGCTGACTAGCCACCCTGCACGGAGGAACAATCAAATGAGACCCCCCCAATACTATGAGCTCTAGGATTTATCTTCCTATTTACCATCGGAGGATTAACAGGAATCGTTCTTGCAAACTCTTCCCTAGACATCGCCCTGCACGACACGTACTACGTAGTTGCCCACTTCCACTACGTCCTATCCATAGGCGCCGTCTTTGCCATTCTAGCAGGATTTACTCACTGATTCCCACTACTCACTGGGTTTACCCTACACCAAACATGAGCAAAAGCCCACTTCGGGGTAATATTTACAGGAGTAAACCTAACGTTCTTCCCCCAGCACTTCCTAGGCCTAGCAGGAATACCCCGACGATACTCGGACTATCCCGACGCCTACACACTATGAAACACCATTTCCTCCATCGGCTCCCTAATCTCAATAGTAGCCGTAATCATACTAATATTCATCATCTGAGAAGCCTTTTCGGCCAAACGAAAAGTCCTACAACCAGAACTAACTACCACAAACGTTGAATGAATCCACGGCTGCCCTCCCCCATACCATACTTTCGAGGAACCGGCCTTCGTCCAAGTACAAGAAAGGAAGGAATCGAACCCTCACATGCTGGTTTCAAGCCAACTGCATTCACCGCTCATGCTTCTTTCTTATGAGACGTTAGTAAACCAATTACATAGCCTTGTCAAGACTAAATCACAGGTAAAAATCCTGTACATCTCATGTGGCCAACCACTCCCAACTAGGATTCCAAGACGCCTCATCACCCATCATAGAAGAACTCGTTGAATTCCACGACCACACCCTAATCGTTGCCCTAGCTATCTGCAGCCTAGTTCTCTACCTTTTAGCCCACATACTAACAGAAAAACTCTCGTCCAATGCTGTAGACGCCCAAGAAGTAGAGCTGATCTGGACAATCCTACCTGCTATCGTCCTGGTACTCCTCGCCCTCCCATCCCTACAAATCCTCTACATAATGGACGAAATCGACGAACCAGACCTCACCCTAAAAGCCATCGGCCACCAATGATACTGAAGCTACGAATACACAGACTTCAAAGACCTATCCTTCGACTCCTACATAGTGCCCACCCCAGACTTACCCAACGGCCACTTCCGACTGCTAGAAGTTGACCACCGCGTAGTTATCCCAATAGAATCCCCCATCCGCGTGATCATTACTGCAGGAGACGTACTCCACTCCTGAGCAGTCCCAACGCTCGGAGTTAAAACAGACGCAATCCCAGGCCGACTAAACCAAACTTCATTCATTACCACCCGGCCTGGGAATTTTACGGACAATGCTCAGAAATTTGCGGGGCTAATCACAGCTACATACCCATTGTAGTAGAATCAACCCCACTCCCACATTTCGAGGCCTGATCGTCCCTTCTATCATCATCCTAATCATTAAGAAGCTATGCAACAGCACTAGCCTTTTAAGCTAGCCAAAGAGGGACTTCCCCCTCCTTAATGATATGCCACAGCTTAACCCCGCACCATGATTTTCAATCATAATTATAACCTGATTAACCCTAGCACTCCTCATCCAACCAAAACTACTAGCCTTCACCACAACCAACCCCCCATCAAATAAGACCTCCCTCACTACCAAACCCACACCATGATCCTGACCATGAACCTAAGCTTCTGTGACCAATTTTCCAGCCCCAATCTATTTGGCATCCCCTTAATCCTACTATCCCTACTCTTCCCAGCCCTACTATTCCCGTCCCCAAACAACCGATGAATCAACAACCGCCTTTCTACTATCCAAACATGACTCCTTCACCTAATCACAAAACAACTAATAGTCCCACTCAACAAAAATGGCCACAAATGAGCCATAATATTTACATCCCTAATAATCATACTTCTTACAATCAACCTTCTAGGCCTCCTTCCATATACATTCACCCCAACCACCCAACTATCTATGAACATAGCCCTAACCTTCCCACTATGGCTCGCCACACTACTAACAGGCCTACGAAACCAACCATCAGCCTCTTTAGCCCACCTATTACCCGAAGGTACCCCTACACCCCTAATCCCCACACTAATCCTGATCGAAACAACCAGCCTACTAATCCGCCCCCTAGCCCTCGGAGTCCGCCTTACAGCCAACCTTACAGCAGGACACTTACTCATCCAACTCGTCTCTACAGCCTCCATTGCATTAATACCCACCCTTCCTGCAGTATCCATCCTAACAATAATCATCCTACTACTCCTAACCATCCTAGAAGTAGCAGTAGCCATAATCCAGGCCTACGTCTTCGTGCTCCTTCTAAGCCTATACTTACAAGAAAACATCTAATGGCACACCAAGCACACTCATACCACATAGTTGACCCAAGCCCTTGACCAATCTTCGGGGCAGCCGCCGCCCTACTCACAACCTCAGGATTAATCATGTGATTCCACTACAACTCATCCATACTACTAACCCTAGGCCTCATCTCAATACTCCTAGTAATACTCCAATGATGACGAGACATTGTACGAGAAAGCACCTTCCAAGGCCATCACACTCCCACAGTCCAAAAAGGCCTACGATACGGCATAATCCTTTTCATCACATCCGAAGCATTCTTCTTCTTAGGGTTCTTCTGAGCGTTCTTCCACTCGAGCCTGGCCCCAACCCCAGAACTAGGAGGCCAATGACCCCCAACAGGAATTAAACCACTCAACCCGATAGAAGTCCCCCTACTAAACACAGCCATCCTACTAGCCTCAGGCGTTACCGTAACGTGAGCCCATCACAGCATCACAGAAGGAAACCGAAAACACGCCATCCACGCCCTAACCCTAACGATCCTCCTGGGATTCTACTTCACAGCCCTACAAGCAATAGAATACCACGAAGCCCCATTCTCAATCGCCGATAGCGTCTACGGATCTACCTTCTTCGTTGCCACTGGATTCCACGGACTCCACGTAATCATCGGATCCTCCTTCCTGACCGTCTGCCTCTTCCGACTGATCAAGTTCCACTTTACATCAGACCACCACTTCGGATTCGAGGCAGCAGCCTGATACTGACACTTCGTAGACATCATCTGACTATTCCTCTACATAACCATCTACTGATGAGGATCTTGCTCTTCTAGTATATTAATTACAATTGACTTCCAATCTCTAGAATCTGGTATAAACCCAGAGGAGAGCAATGAACGCACTCATGTTCATATTCGCCCTATCATCAATCCTAAGCGCCGCCCTAACCGCATTAAACTTCTGACTCGCCCAAATAAACCCCGACTCAGAGAAACTCTCACCGTACGAATGTGGATTTGACCCACTTGGATCTGCTCGATTACCATTCTCAGTCCGATTCTTCCTCAGTAGCCATCCTGTTCGTCCTATTCGACCTAGAAATCGCCCTCCTACTCCCCCTGCCATGAGCCGTCCAACTCCAATCCCCCCTAATGACCCTCACCTGAACTGTAGTGATCCTCCTTCTCCTAACACTCGGACTGGCCTACGAGTGAATTCAAGGGGGCCTAGAATGAGCAGAATAACAGAAAGTTAGTCTAACCAAAAAGATAGCTGGTTTCGACCCAGCAGATTACAGCCAACCCTGTAACTTTCTTATGTCGCCCCTACATTTAAGCTTCTACTCAGCCTTCATTTTCAGCGGACTAGGACTAGCCTTCCACCGAACCCACCTAGTATCCGCCCTACTATGCCTTGAAAGCATAATATTATCGATATTCGTAGGCCT
The DNA here is from genome assembly GCF_964034855.1 of Anser brachyrhynchus. Classification (NCBI taxonomy): domain Eukaryota; kingdom Metazoa; phylum Chordata; class Aves; order Anseriformes; family Anatidae; genus Anser; species Anser brachyrhynchus. The sequence continues at coordinate 109,774 of NW_027663514.1, read as the reverse complement.
ATCAATATGATCCATCGAAAACCAAGTCTCCTCATTCACCATGGTACCAATTCTCATGCTAACCTTCTCAGCGTGTGAGGCGGGCACAGGCCTGGCCATCCTAGTAGCCTCCACCCGCACACATGGCTCCGACCATCTACACAACCTAAACCTCCTGCAATGCTAAAAATCATCCTACCCACAATCATACTTCTTCCAACAGCCCTGCTGTCTCCACCAAAATTTCTATGGACTAACACCACCTTATACAGCCTCCTAATCGCTGCCCTAAGCCTACAGTGATTAATCCCAACCTACTACCCCTACAAATTTTTATCCAACTGAACAGGAATTGACCAAATCTCATCCCCCCTCCTAGTACTATCCTGCTGACTACTCCCACTCATAATCATAGCAAGCCAAAACCACCTGCAACAAGAACCCCTACAACGCAAACGAATCTTTATCTCAACCTTAGTCGCAGTCCAGCCATTCATCCTACTAGCCTTTTCCACCACAGAACTAGCACTATTTTACATCTCATTTGAAGCAACCCTCATTCCCACCCTAATCTTAATCACCCGATGGGGGAACCAACCAGAACGCCTAAGCGCTGGCATCTACCTGCTATTCTACACGCCAGTAAGCTCTCTACCCCTGCTAATCACAATCATACACCTATACGTGAAAATTGGCACCCTGCACCTGCCAACCCTACAACTAACCCACCCAACCCTATCCACCTCATGGACAGGAATACTATCAGGTCTAGCACTGCTCATAGCATTCATAGTAAAAGCCCCACTATACGGCCTACACCTCTGACTGCCAAAAGCCCACGTAGAAGCACCCATCGCAGGCTCAATACTCCTCGCCGCCCTACTACTAAAGCTAGGAGGATACGGAATTATACGAGTCACTCTATTTATGGGCCCACTGTCCAACCTCCTGCACTACCCCTTCCTAACCCTGGCCCTATGAGGCGCCCTAATGACTAGCTCAATCTGCCTACGACAGACAGACCTAAAATCACTAATCGCTTATTCATCCGTTAGCCACATAGGCCTAGTTATCGCCGCAGGAATAATCCAAACCCACTGATCATTCTCAGGGGCAATGATGCTAATAATTTCCCATGGACTAACTTCCTCCATACTATTCTGCCTAGCCAACACAAACTATGAACGTACGCACAGCCGAATTCTACTACTCACACGAGGCCTACAACCTCTCCTACCACTCATAGCTACCTGATGATTGCTGGCCAATCTAACAAACATAGCCTTACCCCCAACAACAAACCTCATAGCAGAGCTAACCATTATAATCACCTTATTCAACTGATCTGCCTTCACGATCATCCTAACAGGAATCGCAACCCTACTAACCGCCTCCTACACCTTATTCATACTACTAATGACCCAACGAGGCTCAATCCCCTCCCACATCACATCTATGCAAAACTCAACCACGCGAGAACACCTGCTCATAACACTCCACATTATCCCAATATTCCTCCTAATCCTCAAACCCGAACTGATCTCCGGAATCCCCTCATGCAAGTATAGTTTAAACCAAACATTAGACTGTGATTCTAAGAATAGAAGTTCAAACCTTCTTACCTGCCGAGGGGAGGGTTTAACCAACAAGAGCTGCTAACTCTTACATCTGAGCCTAAAACCTCAGCCCCCTTACTTTTAAAGGATAACAGCAATCCACTGGTCTTAGGAACCACCCATCTTGGTGCAAATCCAAGTAAAAGTAGTGAACCCCACACTACTAATCAACTCCCTCACACTACTCACGCTGACAATCCTCCTAACCCCAATCATCCTGCCATTTCTATTTAAAAACTTTAAAAACACCCCACAAGCCACCACCCGCGCTGTTAAAACCGCATTCCTAATTAGCCTAGCCCCTACAACCGCATTCATCTACTCGGGAGTAGAATCTGTCACCTGCCACTGGGAGTGAAAATTCATTATAAACTTTAAAATCCCCCTGAGCCTAAAAATAGACCAATACTCAATAACATTTCTTCCAATCGCCCTATTTGTAACATGATCAATCCTACAATTCGCCATATGATACATGGCCTCAGAGCCATACGTAACAAAATTTTTCACCTACCTACTGACATTCCTAGTCGCCATACTCCTCCTAACAACCGCAAACAACATATTCCTCCTATTCGTAGGCTGGGAAGGAGTACGAATCATGTCCTTCCTTCTCATCGGCTGATGACAAGGCCGAGCAGATGCCAACACCGCCGCCCTACGAGCCGTAATCTACAACCGAATCGGAGACATCGGACTGATCCTGAGCATAGCATGACTAGCTTCAACATTCAACACCTGAGAGATCCAACAAGCCGTACACCCCCACCAAACCCCAATCCTCCCCCTCATAGGATTAATCCTCGCAGCCGCAGGAAAATCCGCCCAATTTGGACTCCACCCATGACTGCCCGCAGCAATAGAAGGCCCCACCCCAGTATCAGCCCTACTGCACTCCAGTACCATAGTAGTAGCCGGAATCTTCCTGCTCATCCGCATGCACCCCCTGCTAGCCACCAACCAGACAGCCCTAACTGCCTGCCTATGCCTAGGTGCTCTATCAACCCTATTCGCTGCCACATGCGCCCTAACCCAAAATGACATCAAAAAAATCATTGCTTTCTCAACATCCAGCCAACTAGGACTAATAATAGTCACTATCGGACTAAACCTCCCACAACTAGCCTTCCTACACATCTCAACCCATGCCTTCTTTAAAGCCATACTATTCCTATGCTCAGGGTCTATCATCCACAACCTAAACGGAGAACAAGATATCCGAAAGATAGGAGGCCTACAGAAAATACTCCCAGTCACTACTTCCTGCCTAACCATCGGAAACCTGGCGCTGATAGGAACCCCATTCCTAGCCGGATTCTACTCAAAAGACCTCATCATCGAAAGCTTAAACACATCATACCTAAATACTTGAGCCCTACTCCTAACCCTTATAGCCACAGCATTCACCGCAACCTACAGCATCCGCATAACCATCCTAGTCCAAGCTGGACAAACCCGAATCCCCCCAATAGTATCAATAAACGAAAACAACCCACTAATCACCGCCCCCCTAACCCGACTCGCCCTAGGCAGCATTACAGCAGGAATAATCATTACCTCTTTCATCACACCAACCAAAACCCCCCCAATAACCATACCCCTTATCACCAAAACCGCTGCCATCCTCATAACAATCCTAGGAATCATCCTAGGCCCCTCATGTACAGGGCCACACCCCTCTAACGGCGCAAGCTTACATAGAAACATTATTAACAGACCTAGACAGATACAAAAACCCCTACAAGACCACGTATTAACTAACCCTGTTAACCCGACTCAGGAGCGCCTATAAGAGCGATTAAAATCTGTGAAAGGAACTCGGCAAATTAATAAGGCCCGACTGTTTACCAAAAACATAGCCTTCAGCAAATTAAACAAGTATTGAAGGTGATGCCTGCCCGGTGACTTAGGTTTAACGGCCGCGGTATCCTAACCGTGCAAAGATAGCGCAATCAATTGTCCCATAAATCGAGACTTGTATGAATGGCTAAACGAGGTCTTAACTGTCTCTCACAGATAATCAGTGAAATTGATCTCCCCGTGCAAAAGCCGGGATGTGAACATAAGACGAGAAGACCCTGTGGAACTTAAAAATCAACGACCACCGCGAATCCTCAATCAACCCCACTGGGGCCACTACCATCGCAGAGCCTGGTCGATATTTTTCGGTTGGGGCGACCTTGGAGGAGAACAAATCCTCCAAAAACAAGACCATACCTCTTTACCTAGAGCTACCCCTCAAAGTGCTAACAGTGACCAGACCCAATATAATTGATTAATGGACCAAGCTACCCCAGGGATAACAGCGCAATCCCCCTCAAGAGCCCATATCGACAGGGGGGTTTACGACCTCGATGTTGGATCAGGACATCCTAATGGTGCAGCCGCTATTAAGGGTTCGTTTGTTCAACGATTAACAGTCCTACGTGATCTGAGTTCAGACCGGAGCAATCCAGGTCGGTTTCTATCTATGACACACTCTCCCCAGTACGAAAGGACCGGGAAAGTGGGGCCAATACCACAAGCACGCCCCCCCCCCTCTAAGCAGTGAAACCAACTAAACCGTGAAGAGGGCCTTCCCCCACCACTTTCAATCCTAGAAAAGGACCAGCTAGAGTGGCAGAGCCCGGCAAGTGCAGAAGGCTTAAGCCCTTTCCCCAGAGGTTCAAATCCTCTCCCTAGCTTCACCCATGATTCAAATAACAACACTAAGCTGCCTCATTATATCCCTCCTATACATCATCCCAATCCTGATTGCCGTAGCCTTCCTAACCCTAGTAGAACGGAAAATCCTAAGCTACATACAATCCCGCAAAGGCCCTAACGTTGTCGGGCCTTTTGGCCTACTTCAACCATTTGCGGACGGACTGAAACTATTTACCAAAGAGCCCATCCGACCCTCTACCTCTTCCCCACTTCTATTCATTCTGATACCAATACTAGCCCTTGTCCTAGCCCTCACCACTTGAGCACCACTACCACTCCCATTTCCCCTAGCAGATCTAAACCTCGGAGTTCTCTTCCTAATAGCCATGTCAAGCCTAGCCGTCTACTCAGTCCTATGATCAGGCTGAGCCTCGAACTCAAAATACGCACTAATCGGAGCCCTACGGGCAGTAGCACAGACCATTTCATACGAAGTGACACTGGCCATAATCCTGCTATCAATAATCATACTAAGCGGAAGCTACACACTCAGCTCCTTTGCCATCGCACAGGAGCCTCTATACTTCATTTTCTCCTCATGACCCCTAGCAATAATATGATACGTATCCACCCTAGCAGAGACAAACCGAGCTCCTTTTGACCTCACAGAGGGTGAATCTGAGCTAGTCTCAGGGTTTAACGTTGAATACGCCGCAGGACCCTTCGCCTTATTCTTCCTAGCTGAATATGCGAACATTATGCTAATAAATACACTTACAGCCATCATATTCCTAAACCCAAGCGCCCTAGGGCCACCCACAGAACTATTCCCCGTCATCCTAGCCACAAAAGTCCTCCTACTATCTTCTGGTTTCTTATGGGTCCGAGCTTCATACCCACGATTCCGATATGACCAACTAATGCACCTACTATGAAAAAACTTCCTACCCCTCACACTAGCTCTGTGCCTCTGACACATCAGCATACCTATCTGCTATGCAGGCCTACCTCCTTACATAAGGAAATGTGCCTGAACTACAAAGGGTCACTATGATAAAGTGAACATAGAGGTATAACAGCCCTCTCATTTCCTGTTGACCTTAGAAAAGTAGGAATTGAACCCACACAAGAGAAATCAAAATTCTCCATACTTCCCTTATATTATTTTCTAGTAGAGTCAGCTAATCAAGCTATCGGGCCCATACCCCGAAAATGATGGTTTAACCCCCTCCTCTACTAATGAACCCTTACGCGACCCCAATCATAACCTTCAGCCTCATCTTGGGCACCACCATCACAATTTCCAGCAACCACTGAGTTCTGGCCTGGACAGGACTGGAGATCAACGCACTAGCCATCATTCCCCTAATTGCCAAATCCCACCACCCACGAGCAGTAGAAGCCGCAACGAAATACTTCCTAACCCAAGCAGCTGCTTCCGCCCTGGTCCTATTCTCTAGCATAACCAATGCCTGAGTCACCGGCCAATGAGACATCACACAAATAAACCACCCAACCTCCTGTCTACTACTGACAGCAGCAATCGCTATTAAACTGGGCCTAGTGCCATTTCACTTCTGATTCCCAGAAGTACTACAAGGATCGCCACTAATAACAGCCCTGCTACTCTCGACCCTCATAAAATTCCCCCCACTAACCCTGCTCCTACTAACATCCAAATCCCTCGACCCAGCTCTACTCACCGCCATGGCCCTAGCCTCAACAGCACTAGGAGGCTGAATAGGACTGAACCAAACACAAACACGCAAAATCCTAGCCTTCTCGTCCATCTCCCACTTAGGCTGAATCGCCATCATCCTAGTTTACAGCCCCAAATTGGCCTTACTTACCTTCTACCTATACACAATCATAACATCAGCCGTATTCCTAGCCCTTAACAAAATCAAAGCCCTTAACCTATCCATGATCACAACCTCATGAACAAAAACCCCAGTGCTAAACGCCACCCTAATACTAGTACTTTTATCCCTAGCAGGTCTCCCCCCATTAACAGGCTTTATACCAAAGTGACTTATCATCCAAGAACTAACTAAACAGGAAATAACACCAGCAGCCATGGCAATTGCCATGCTATCACTGCTCAGCCTCTTCTTCTACCTACGCCTCGCATACCACTCAACAATTACCCTTCCCCCCAACTCCTCTAACCACATAAAACAATGATACACTAGCAAAGCCCCAAGCACACCTACTGCGGTCCTTGCCTCACTATCAATCCTCTTACTTCCCCTGTCCCCAATAATACATGCCATTGTCTAGAAACTTAGGATAACACCCCAAACCGAAGGCCTTCAAAGCCTTAAATAAGAGTTAAACCCTCTTAGTTTCTGCACATTAAGACTTACAGAATATTAACCTGTATCTTCTGAATGCAAGTCAGACGCTTTAATTAAGCTAAAGCCTCCCTAGACAGATGGGCTTCGATCCCACAAAACTCTAGTTAACAGCTAAATGCCTAAACCAATTGGCTTCTGCCTACAAAGACCCTGACGCACCCTAGTGCGCATCGATGAGCTTGCAACTCAACATGAATTTCACTACAGAGCCGATAAGAAGAGGAATTAAACCTCTGTAAAAAGGACTACAGCCTAACGCTTCAACACTCAGCCATCTTACCCGTCACCTTCATCAACCGATGACTATTTTCCACTAACCATAAGGATATTGGCACCCTGTACCTCATCTTCGGGGCATGAGCAGGAATAGTCGGCACCGCACTCAGCCTATTAATCCGCGCAGAACTAGGACAACCAGGAACTCTCCTAGGCGACGACCAAATTTACAATGTAATCGTTACCGCTCACGCCTTTGTAATAAGCTTCTTTATAGTCATACCCATCATGATCGGAGGATTCGGCAACTGATTAGTCCCCCTCATAATCGGTGCCCCCGACATAGCATTCCCGCGAATAAACAACATAAGCTTTTGACTCCTCCCCCCATCATTCCTCCTCCTACTAGCCTCATCCACTGTAGAAGCTGGCGCCGGCACAGGCTGAACTGTCTACCCTCCCCTAGCAGGTGACCTTGCCCACGCCGGAGCTTCAGTAGACCTGGCTATCTTCTCACTCCACTTAGCCGGTATCTCCTCCATCCTTGGGGCCATCAACTTTATCACCACAGCCATCAACATAAAACCCCCCGCACTCTCACAATACCAAACCCCACTATTTGTCTGATCCGTACTAATTACCGCCATCCTACTCCTTCTATCACTCCCCGTACTCGCCGCCGGTATTACAATATTACTAACTGATCGAAACCTAAACACCACATTCTTCGACCCCGCTGGAGGAGGAGACCCAATCCTGTACCAACACCTATTCTGATTCTTCGGACACCCAGAAGTCTATATTCTGATCCTACCGGGGTTCGGAATCATCTCACACGTAGTCACGTACTACTCAGGCAAAAAGGAGCCCTTCGGCTACATGGGAATAGTCTGAGCCATACTATCCATCGGCTTCCTAGGATTCATCGTCTGAGCTCACCACATGTTTACAGTAGGAATAGACGTTGATACCCGAGCCTACTTTACATCAGCCACTATAATCATTGCCATCCCTACCGGAATCAAAGTATTTAGCTGACTAGCCACCCTGCACGGAGGAACAATCAAATGAGACCCCCCCAATACTATGAGCTCTAGGATTTATCTTCCTATTTACCATCGGAGGATTAACAGGAATCGTTCTTGCAAACTCTTCCCTAGACATCGCCCTGCACGACACGTACTACGTAGTTGCCCACTTCCACTACGTCCTATCCATAGGCGCCGTCTTTGCCATTCTAGCAGGATTTACTCACTGATTCCCACTACTCACTGGGTTTACCCTACACCAAACATGAGCAAAAGCCCACTTCGGGGTAATATTTACAGGAGTAAACCTAACGTTCTTCCCCCAGCACTTCCTAGGCCTAGCAGGAATACCCCGACGATACTCGGACTATCCCGACGCCTACACACTATGAAACACCATTTCCTCCATCGGCTCCCTAATCTCAATAGTAGCCGTAATCATACTAATATTCATCATCTGAGAAGCCTTTTCGGCCAAACGAAAAGTCCTACAACCAGAACTAACTACCACAAACGTTGAATGAATCCACGGCTGCCCTCCCCCATACCATACTTTCGAGGAACCGGCCTTCGTCCAAGTACAAGAAAGGAAGGAATCGAACCCTCACATGCTGGTTTCAAGCCAACTGCATTCACCGCTCATGCTTCTTTCTTATGAGACGTTAGTAAACCAATTACATAGCCTTGTCAAGACTAAATCACAGGTAAAAATCCTGTACATCTCATGTGGCCAACCACTCCCAACTAGGATTCCAAGACGCCTCATCACCCATCATAGAAGAACTCGTTGAATTCCACGACCACGCCCTAATCGTTGCCCTAGCTATCTGCAGCCTAGTTCTCTACCTTTTAGCCCACATACTAACAGAAAAACTCTCGTCCAATGCTGTAGACGCCCAAGAAGTAGAGCTGATCTGGACAATCCTACCTGCTATCGTCCTGGTACTCCTCGCCCTCCCATCCCTACAAATCCTCTACATAATGGACGAAATCGACGAACCAGACCTCACCCTAAAAGCCATCGGCCACCAATGATACTGAAGCTACGAATACACAGACTTCAAAGACCTATCCTTCGACTCCTACATAGTGCCCACCCCAGACTTACCCAACGGCCACTTCCGACTGCTAGAAGTTGACCACCGCGTAGTTATCCCAATAGAATCCCCCATCCGCGTGATCATTACTGCAGGAGACGTACTCCACTCCTGAGCAGTCCCAACGCTCGGAGTTAAAACAGACGCAATCCCAGGCCGACTAAACCAAACTTCATTCATTACCACCCGGCCTGGGAATTTTACGGACAATGCTCAGAAATTTGCGGGGCTAATCACAGCTACATACCCATTGTAGTAGAATCAACCCCACTCCCACATTTCGAGGCCTGATCGTCCCTTCTATCATCATCCTAATCATTAAGAAGCTATGCAACAGCACTAGCCTTTTAAGCTAGCCAAAGAGGGACTTCCCCCTCCTTAATGATATGCCACAGCTTAACCCCGCACCATGATTTTCAATCATAATTATAACCTGATTAACCCTAGCACTCCTCATCCAACCAAAACTACTAGCCTTCACCACAACCAACCCCCCATCAAATAAGACCTCCCTCACTACCAAACCCACACCATGATCCTGACCATGAACCTAAGCTTCTGTGACCAATTTTCCAGCCCCAATCTATTTGGCATCCCCTTAATCCTACTATCCCTACTCTTCCCAGCCCTACTATTCCCGTCCCCAAACAACCGATGAATCAACAACCGCCTTTCTACTATCCAAACATGACTCCTTCACCTAATCACAAAACAACTAATAGTCCCACTCAACAAAAATGGCCACAAATGAGCCATAATATTTACATCCCTAATAATCATACTTCTTACAATCAACCTTCTAGGCCTCCTTCCATATACATTCACCCCAACCACCCAACTATCTATGAACATAGCCCTAGCCTTCCCACTATGGCTCGCCACACTACTAACAGGCCTACGAAACCAACCATCAGCCTCTTTAGCCCACCTATTACCCGAAGGTACCCCTACACCCCTAATCCCCACACTAATCCTGATCGAAACAACCAGCCTACTAATCCGCCCCCTAGCCCTCGGAGTCCGCCTTACAGCCAACCTTACAGCAGGACACTTACTCATCCAACTCGTCTCTACAGCCTCCATTGCATTAATACCCACCCTTCCTGCAGTATCCATCCTAACAATAATCATCCTACTACTCCTAACCATCCTAGAAGTAGCAGTAGCCATAATCCAGGCCTACGTCTTCGTGCTCCTTCTAAGCCTATACTTACAAGAAAACATCTAATGGCACACCAAGCACACTCATACCACATAGTTGACCCAAGCCCTTGACCAATCTTCGGGGCAGCCGCCGCCCTACTCACAACCTCAGGATTAATCATGTGATTCCACTACAACTCATCCATACTACTAACCCTAGGCCTCATCTCAATACTCCTAGTAATACTCCAATGATGACGAGACATTGTACGAGAAAGCACCTTCCAAGGCCATCACACTCCCACAGTCCAAAAAGGCCTACGATACGGCATAATCCTTTTCATCACATCCGAAGCATTCTTCTTCTTAGGGTTCTTCTGAGCGTTCTTCCACTCGAGCCTGGCCCCAACCCCAGAACTAGGAGGCCAATGACCCCCAACAGGAATTAAACCACTCAACCCGATAGAAGTCCCCCTACTAAACACAGCCATCCTACTAGCCTCAGGCGTTACCGTAACGTGAGCCCATCACAGCATCACAGAAGGAAACCGAAAACACGCCATCCACGCCCTAACCCTAACGATCCTCCTGGGATTCTACTTCACAGCCCTACAAGCAATAGAATACCACGAAGCCCCATTCTCAATCGCCGATAGCGTCTACGGATCTACCTTCTTCGTTGCCACTGGATTCCACGGACTCCACGTAATCATCGGATCCTCCTTCCTGACCGTCTGCCTCTTCCGACTGATCAAGTTCCACTTTACATCAGACCACCACTTCGGATTCGAGGCAGCAGCCTGATACTGACACTTCGTAGACATCATCTGACTATTCCTCTACATAACCATCTACTGATGAGGATCTTGCTCTTCTAGTATATTAATTACAATTGACTTCCAATCTCTAGAATCTGGTATAAACCCAGAGGAGAGCAATGAACGCACTCATGTTCATATTCGCCCTATCATCAATCCTAAGCGCCGCCCTAACCGCATTAAACTTCTGACTCGCCCAAATAAACCCCGACTCAGAGAAACTCTCACCGTACGAATGTGGATTTGACCCACTTGGATCTGCTCGATTACCATTCTCAGTCCGATTCTTCCTCAGTAGCCATCCTGTTCGTCCTATTCGACCTAGAAATCGCCCTCCTACTCCCCCTGCCATGAGCCGTCCAACTCCAATCCCCCCTAATGACCCTCACCTGAACTGTAGTGATCCTCCTTCTCCTAACACTCGGACTGGCCTACGAGTGAATTCAAGGGGGCCTAGAATGAGCAGAATAACAGAAAGTTAGTCTAACCAAAAAGATAGCTGGTTTCGACCCAGCAGATTACAGCCAACCCTGTAACTTTCTTATGTCGCCCCTACATTTAAGCTTCTACTCAGCCTTCATTTTCAGCGGACTAGGACTAGCCTTCCACCGAACCCACCTAGTATCCGCCCTACTATGCCTTGAAAGCATAATATTATCGATATTCGTAGGCCTATCAATATGATCCATCGAAAACCAAGTCTCCTCATTCACCATGGTACCAATTCTCATGCTAACCTTCTCAGCGTGTGAGGCGGGCACAGGCCTGGCCATCCTAGTAGCCTCCACCCGCACACATGGCTCCGACCATCTACACAACCTAAACCTCCTGCAATGCTAAAAATCATCCTACCCACAATCATACTTCTTCCAACAGCCCTGCTGTCTCCACCAAAATTTCTATGGACTAACACCACCTTATACAGCCTCCTAATCGCTGCCCTAAGCCTACAGTGATTAATCCCAACCTACTACCCCTACAAATTTTTATCCAACTGAACAGGAATTGACCAAATCTCATCCCCCCTCCTAGTACTATCCTGCTGACTACTCCCACTCATAATCATAGCAAGCCAAAACCACCTGCAACAAGAACCCCTACAACGCAAACGAATCTTTATCTCAACCTTAGTCGCAGTCCAGCCATTCATCCTACTAGCCTTTTCCACCACAGAACTAGCACTATTTTACATCTCATTTGAAGCAACCCTCATTCCCACCCTAATCTTAATCACCCGATGGGGGAACCAACCAGAACGCCTAAGCGCTGGCATCTACCTGCTATTCTACACGCCAGTAAGCTCTCTACCCCTGCTAATCACAATCATACACCTATACGTGAAAATTGGCACCCTGCACCTGCCAACCCTACAACTAACCCACCCAACCCTATCCACCTCATGGACAGGAATACTATCAGGTCTAGCACTGCTCATAGCATTCATAGTAAAAGCCCCACTATACGGCCTACACCTCTGACTGCCAAAAGCCCACGTAGAAGCACCCATCGCAGGCTCAATACTCCTCGCCGCCCTACTACTAAAGCTAGGAGGATACGGAATTATACGAGTCACTCTATTTATGGGCCCACTGTCCAACCTCCTGCACTACCCCTTCCTAACCCTGGCCCTATGAGGCGCCCTAATGACTAGCTCAATCTGCCTACGACAGACAGACCTAAAATCACTAATCGCTTATTCATCCGTTAGCCACATAGGCCTAGTTATCGCCGCAGGAATAATCCAAACCCACTGATCATTCTCAGGGGCAATGATCCTAATAATTTCCCATGGACTAACTTCCTCCATACTATTCTGCCTAGCCAACACAAACTATGAACGTACGCACAGCCGAATTCTACTACTCACACGAGGCCTACAACCTCTCCTACCACTCATAGCTACCTGATGATTGCTGGCCAATCTAACAAACATAGCCTTACCCCCAACAACAAACCTCATAGCAGAGCTAACCATTATAATCACCTTATTCAACTGATCTGCCTTCACGATCATCCTAACAGGAATCGCAACCCTACTAACCGCCTCCTACACCTTATTCATACTACTAATGACCCAACGAGGCTCAATCCCCTCCCACATCACATCTATGCAAAACTCAACCACGCGAGAACACCTGCTCATAACACTCCACATTATCCCAATATTCCTCCTAATCCTCAAACCCGAACTGATCTCCGGAATCCCCTCATGCAAGTATAGTTTAAACCAAACATTAGACTGTGATTCTAAGAATAGAAGTTCAAACCTTCTTACCTGCCGAGGGGAGGGTTTAACCAACAAGAGCTGCTAACTCTTACATCTGAGCCTAAAACCTCAGCCCCCTTACTTTTAAAGGATAACAGCAATCCACTGGTCTTAGGAACCACCCATCTTGGTGCAAATCCAAGTAAAAGGAGTGAACCCCACACTACTAATCAACTCCCTCACACTACTCACGCTGACAATCCTCCTAACCCCAATCATCCTGCCATTTCTATTTAAAAACTTTAAAAACACCCCACAAGCCACCACCCGCGCTGTTAAAACCGCATTCCTAATTAGCCTAGCCCCTACAACCGCATTCATCTACTCGGGAGTAGAATCTGTCACCTGCCACTGGGAGTGAAAATTCATTATAAACTTTAAAATCCCCCTGAGCCTAAAAATAGACCAATACTCAATAACATTTCTTCCAATCGCCCTATTTGTAACATGATCAATCCTACAATTCGCCATATGATACATGGCCTCAGAGCCATACATAACAAAATTTTTCACCTACCTACTGACATTCCTAGTCGCCATACTCCTCCTAACAACCGCAAACAACATATTCCTCCTATTCGTAGGCTGGGAAGGAGTACGAATCATGTCCTTCCTTCTCATCGGCTGATGACAAGGCCGAGCAGATGCCAACACCGCCGCCCTACGAGCCGTAATCTACAACCGAATCGGAGACATCGGACTGATCCTGAGCATAGCATGACTAGCTTCAACATTCAACACCTGAGAGATCCAACAAGCCGTACACCCCCACCAAACCCCAATCCTCCCCCTCATAGGATTAATCCTCGCAGCCGCAGGAAAATCCGCCCAATTTGGACTCCACCCATGACTGCCCGCAGCAATAGAAGGCCCCACCCCAGTATCAGCCCTACTGCACTCCAGTACCATAGTAGTAGCCGGAATCTTCCTGCTCATCCGCATGCACCCCCTGCTAGCCACCAACCAGACAGCCCTAACTGCCTGCCTATGCCTAGGTGCTCTATCAACCCTATTCGCTGCCACATGCGCCCTAACCCAAAATGACATCAAAAAAATCATTGCTTTCTCAACATCCAGCCAACTAGGACTAATAATAGTCACTATCGGACTAAACCTCCCACAACTAGCCTTCCTACACATCTCAACCCATGCCTTCTTTAAAGCCATACTATTCCTATGCTCAGGGTCTATCATCCACAACCTAAACGGAGAACAAGATATCCGAAAGATAGGAGGCCTACAGAAAATACTCCCAGTCACTACTTCCTGCCTAACCATCGGAAACCTGGCGCTGATAGGAACCCCATTCCTAGCCGGATTCTACTCAAAAGACCTCATCATCGAAAGCTTAAACACATCATACCTAAATACTTGAGCCCTACTCCTAACCCTTATAGCCACAGCATTCACCGCAACCTACAGCATCCGCATAACCATCCTAGTCCAAGCTGGACAAACCCGAATCCCCCCAATAGTATCAATAAACGAAAACAACCCACTAATCACCGCCCCCCTAACCCGACTCGCCCTAGGCAGCATTACAGCAGGAATAATCATTACCTCTTTCATCACACCAACCAAAACCCCCCCAATAACCATACCCCTTATCACCAAAACCGCTGCCATCCTCATAACAATCCTAGGAATCATCCTAGGCCCCTCATGTACAGGGCCACACCCCTCTAACGGCGCAAGCTTACATAGAAACATTATTAACAGACCTAGACAGATACAAAAACCCCTACAAGACCACGTATTAACTAACCCTGTTAACCCGACTCAGGAGCGCCTATAAGAGCGATTAAAATCTGTGAAAGGAACTCGGCAAATTAATAAGGCCCGACTGTTTACCAAAAACATAGCCTTCAGCAAATTAAACAAGTATTGAAGGTGATGCCTGCCCGGTGACTTAGGTTTAACGGCCGCGGTATCCTAACCGTGCAAAGGTAGCGCAATCAATTGTCCCATAAATCGAGACTTGTATGAATGGCTAAACGAGGTCTTAACTGTCTCTCACAGATAATCAGTGAAATTGATCTCCCCGTGCAAAAGCGGGGATGTGAACATAAGACGAGAAGACCCTGTGGAACTTAAAAATCAACGACCACCGCGAATCCTCAATCAACCCCACTGGGGCCACTACCATCGCAGAGCCTGGTCGATATTTTTCGGTTGGGGCGACCTTGGAGGAGAACAAATCCTCCAAAAACAAGACCATACCTCTTTACCTAGAGCTACCCCTCAAAGTGCTAACAGTGACCAGACCCAATATAATTGATTAATGGACCAAGCTACCCCAGGGATAACAGCGCAATCCCCCTCAAGAGCCCATATCGACAGGGGGGTTTACGACCTCGATGTTGGATCAGGACATCCTAATGGTGCAGCCGCTATTAAGGGTTCGTTTGTTCAACGATTAACAGTCCTACGTGATCTGAGTTCAGACCGGAGCAATCCAGGTCGGTTTCTATCTATGACACACTCTCCCCAGTACGAAAGGACCGGGAAAGTGGGGCCAATACCACAAGCACGCCCCCCCCCCTCTAAGCAGTGAAACCAACTAAACCGTGAAGAGGGCCTTCCCCCACCACTTTCAATCCTAGAAAAGGACCAGCTAGAGTGGCAGAGCCCGGCAAGTGCAGAAGGCTTAAGCCCTTTCCCCAGAGGTTCAAATCCTCTCCCTAGCTTCACCCATGATTCAAATAACAACACTAAGCTGCCTCATTATATCCCTCCTATACATCATCCCAATCCTGATTGCCGTAGCCTTCCTAACCCTAGTAGAACGGAAAATCCTAAGCTACATACAATCCCGCAAAGGCCCTAACGTTGTCGGGCCTTTTGGCCTACTTCAACCATTTGCGGACGGACTGAAACTATTTACCAAAGAGCCCATCCGACCCTCTACCTCTTCCCCACTTCTATTCATTCTGATACCAATACTAGCCCTTGTCCTAGCCCTCACCACTTGAGCACCACTACCACTCCCATTTCCCCTAGCAGATCTAAACCTCGGAGTTCTCTTCCTAATAGCCATGTCAAGCCTAGCCGTCTACTCAGTCCTATGATCAGGCTGAGCCTCGAACTCAAAATACGCACTAATCGGAGCCCTACGGGCAGTAGCACAGACCATTTCATACGAAGTGACACTGGCCATAATCCTGCTATCAATAATCATACTAAGCGGAAGCTACACACTCAGCTCCTTTGCCATCGCACAGGAGCCTCTATACTTCATTTTCTCCTCATGACCCCTAGCAATAATATGATACGTATCCACCCTAGCAGAGACAAACCGAGCTCCTTTTGACCTCACAGAGGGTGAATCTGAGCTAGTCTCAGGGTTTAACGTTGAATACGCCGCAGGACCCTTCGCCTTATTCTTCCTAGCTGAATATGCGAACATTATGCTAATAAATACACTTACAGCCATCATATTCCTAAACCCAAGCGCCCTAGGGCCACCCACAGAACTATTCCCCGTCATCCTAGCCACAAAAGTCCTCCTACTATCTTCTGGTTTCTTATGGGTCCGAGCTTCATACCCACGATTCCGATATGACCAACTAATGCACCTACTATGAAAAAACTTCCTACCCCTCACACTAGCTCTGTGCCTCTGACACATCAGCATACCTATCTGCTATGCAGGCCTACCTCCTTACATAAGGAAATGTGCCTGAACTACAAAGGGTCACTATGATAAAGTGAACATAGAGGTATAACAGCCCTCTCATTTCCTGTTGACCTTAGAAAAGTAGGAATTGAACCCACACAAGAGAAATCAAAATTCTCCATACTTCCCTTATATTATTTTCTAGTAGAGTCAGCTAATCAAGCTATCGGGCCCATACCCCGAAAATGATGGTTTAACCCCCTCCTCTACTAATGAACCCTTACGCGACCCCAATCATAACCTTCAGCCTCATCTTGGGCACCACCATCACAATTTCCAGCAACCACTGAGTTCTGGCCTGGACAGGACTGGAGATCAACGCACTAGCCATCATTCCCCTAATTGCCAAATCCCACCACCCACGAGCAGTAGAAGCCGCAACGAAATACTTCCTAACCCAAGCAGCTGCTTCCGCCCTGGTCCTATTCTCTAGCATAACCAATGCCTGAGTCACCGGCCAATGAGACATCACACAAATAAACCACCCAACCTCCTGTCTACTACTGACAGCAGCAATCGCTATTAAACTGGGCCTAGTGCCATTTCACTTCTGATTCCCAGAAGTACTACAAGGATCGCCACTAATAACAGCCCTGCTACTCTCGACCCTCATAAAATTCCCCCCACTAACCCTGCTCCTACTAACATCCAAATCCCTCGACCCAGCTCTACTCACCGCCATGGCCCTAGCCTCAACAGCACTAGGAGGCTGAATAGGACTGAACCAAACACAAACACGCAAAATCCTAGCCTTCTCGTCCATCTCCCACTTAGGCTGAATCGCCATCATCCTAGTTTACAGCCCCAAATTGGCCTTACTTACCTTCTACCTATACACAATCATAACATCAGCCGTATTCCTAGCCCTTAACAAAATCAAAGCCCTTAACCTATCCATGATCACAACCTCATGAACAAAAACCCCAGTGCTAAACGCCACCCTAATACTAGTACTTTTATCCCTAGCAGGCCTCCCCCCATTAACAGGCTTTATACCAAAGTGACTTATCATCCAAGAACTAACTAAACAGGAAATAACACCAGCAGCCATGGCAATTGCCATGCTATCACTGCTCAGCCTCTTCTTCTACCTACGCCTCGCATACCACTCAACAATTACCCTTCCCCCCAACTCCTCTAACCACATAAAACAATGATACACTAGCAAAGCCCCAAGCACACCTACTGCGGTCCTTGCCTCACTATCAATCCTCTTACTTCCCCTGTCCCCAATAATACATGCCATTGTCTAGAAACTTAGGATAACACCCCAAACCGAAGGCCTTCAAAGCCTTAAATAAGAGTTAAACCCTCTTAGTTTCTGCACATTAAGACTTACAGAATATTAACCTGTATCTTCTGAATGCAAGTCAGACGCTTTAATTAAGCTAAAGCCTCCCTAGACAGATGGGCTTCGATCCCACAAAACTCTAGTTAACAGCTAAATGCCTAAACCAATTGGCTTCTGCCTACAAAGACCCTGACGCACCCTAGTGCGCATCGATGAGCTTGCAACTCAACATGAATTTCACTACAGAGCCGATAAGAAGAGGAATTAAACCTCTGTAAAAAGGACTACAGCCTAACGCTTCAACACTCAGCCATCTTACCCGTCACCTTCATCAACCGATGACTATTTTCCACTAACCATAAGGATATTGGCACCCTGTACCTCATCTTCGGGGCATGAGCAGGAATAGTCGGCACCGCACTCAGCCTATTAATCCGCGCAGAACTAGGACAACCAGGAACTCTCCTAGGCGACGACCAAATTTACAATGTAATCGTTACCGCTCACGCCTTTGTAATAATCTTCTTTATAGTCATACCCATCATGATCGGAGGATTCGGCAACTGATTAGTCCCCCTCATAATCGGTGCCCCCGACATAGCATTCCCGCGAATAAACAACATAAGCTTTTGACTCCTCCCCCCATCATTCCTCCTCCTACTAGCCTCATCCACTGTAGAAGCTGGCGCCGGCACAGGCTGAACTGTCTACCCTCCCCTAGCAGGTGACCTTGCCCACGCCGGAGCTTCAGTAGACCTGGCTATCTTCTCACTCCACTTAGCCGGTATCTCCTCCATCCTTGGGGCCATCAACTTTATCACCACAGCCATCAACATAAAACCCCCCGCACTCTCACAATACCAAACCCCACTATTTGTCTGATCCGTACTAATTACCGCCATCCTACTCCTTCTATCACTCCCCGTACTCGCCGCCGGTATTACAATATTACTAACTGATCGAAACCTAAACACCACATTCTTCGACCCCGCTGGAGGAGGAGACCCAATCCTGTACCAACACCTATTCTGATTCTTCGGACACCCAGAAGTCTATATTCTGATCCTACCGGGGTTTGGAATCATCTCACACGTAGTCACGTACTACTCAGGCAAAAAGGAGCCCTTCGGCTACATGGGAATAGTCTGAGCCATACTATCCATCGGCTTCCTAGGATTCATCGTCTGAGCTCACCACATGTTTACAGTAGGAATAGACGTTGATACCCGAGCCTACTTTACATCAGCCACTATAATCATTGCCATCCCTACCGGAATCAAAGTATTTAGCTGACTAGCCACCCTGCACGGAGGAACAATCAAATGAGACCCCCCCAATACTATGAGCTCTAGGATTTATCTTCCTATTTACCATCGGAGGATTAACAGGAATCGTTCTTGCAAACTCTTCCCTAGACATCGCCCTGCACGACACGTACTACGTAGTTGCCCACTTCCACTACGTCCTATCCATAGGCGCCGTCTTTGCCATTCTAGCAGGATTTACTCACTGATTCCCACTACTCACTGGGTTTACCCTACACCAAACATGAGCAAAAGCCCACTTCGGGGTAATATTTACAGGAGTAAACCTAACGTTCTTCCCCCAGCACTTCCTAGGCCTAGCAGGAATACCCCGACGATACTCGGACTATCCCGACGCCTACACACTATGAAACACCATTTCCTCCATCGGCTCCCTAATCTCAATAGTAGCCGTAATCATACTAATATTCATCATCTGAGAAGCCTTTTCGGCCAAACGAAAAGTCCTACAACCAGAACTAACTACCACAAACGTTGAATGAATCCACGGCTGCCCTCCCCCATACCATACTTTCGAGGAACCGGCCTTCGTCCAAGTACAAGAAAGGAAGGAATCGAACCCTCACATGCTGGTTTCAAGCCAACTGCATTCACCGCTCATGCTTCTTTCTTATGAGACGTTAGTAAACCAATTACATAGCCTTGTCAAGACTAAATCACAGGTAAAAATCCTGTACATCTCATGTGGCCAACCACTCCCAACTAGGATTCCAAGACGCCTCATCACCCATCATAGAAGAACTCGTTGAATTCCACGACCACGCCCTAATCGTTGCCCTAGCTATCTGCAGCCTAGTTCTCTACCTTTTAGCCCACATACTAACAGAAAAACTCTCGTCCAATGCTGTAGACGCCCAAGAAGTAGAGCTGATCTGGACAATCCTACCTGCTATCATCCTGGTACTCCTCGCCCTCCCATCCCTACAAATCCTCTACATAATGGACGAAATCGACGAACCAGACCTCACCCTAAAAGCCATCGGCCACCAATGATACTGAAGCTACGAATACACAGACTTCAAAGACCTATCCTTCGACTCCTACATAGTGCCCACCCCAGACTTACCCAACGGCCACTTCCGACTGCTAGAAGTTGACCACCGCGTAGTTATCCCAATAGAATCCCCCATCCGCGTGATCATTACTGCAGGAGACGTACTCCACTCCTGAGCAGTCCCAACGCTCGGAGTTAAAACAGACGCAATCCCAGGCCGACTAAACCAAACTTCATTCATTACCACCCGGCCTGGGAATTTTACGGACAATGCTCAGAAATTTGCGGGGCTAATCACAGCTACATACCCATTGTAGTAGAATCAACCCCACTCCCACATTTCGAGGCCTGATCGTCCCTTCTATCATCATCCTAATCATTAAGAAGCTATGCAACAGCACTAGCCTTTTAAGATAGCCAAAGAGGGACTTCCCCCTCCTTAATGATATGCCACAGCTTAACCCCGCACCATGATTTTCAATCATAATTATTACCTGATTAACCCTAGCACTCCTCATCCAACCAAAACTACTAGCCTTCACCACAACCAACCCCCCATCAAATAAGACCTCCCTCACTACCAAACCCACACCATGATCCTGACCATGAACCTAAGCTTCTGTGACCAATTTTCCAGCCCCAATCTATTTGGCATCCCCTTAATCCTACTATCCCTACTCTTCCCAGCCCTACTATTCCCGTCCCCAAACAACCGATGAATCAACAACCGCCTTTCTACTATCCAAACATGACTCCTTCACCTAATCACAAAACAACTAATAGTCCCACTCAACAAAAATGGCCACAAATGAGCCATAATATTTACATCCCTAATAATCATACTTCTTACAATCAACCTTCTAGGCCTCCTTCCATATACATTCACCCCAACCACCCAACTATCTATGAACATAGCCCTAGCCTTCCCACTATGGCTCGCCACACTACTAACAGGCCTACGAAACCAACCATCAGCCTCTTTAGCCCACCTATTACCCGAAGGTACCCCTACACCCCTAATCCCCACACTAATCCTGATCGAAACAACCAGCCTACTAATCCGCCCCCTAGCCCTCGGAGTCCGCCTTACAGCCAACCTTACAGCAGGACACTTACTCATCCAACTCGTCTCTACAGCCTCCATTGCATTAATACCCACCCTTCCTGCAGTATCCATCCTAACAATAATCATCCTACTACTCCTAACCATCCTAGAAGTAGCAGTAGCCATAATCCAGGCCTACGTCTTCGTGCTCCTTCTAAGCCTATACTTACAAGAAAACATCTAATGGCACACCAAGCACACTCATACCACATAGTTGACCCAAGCCCTTGACCAATCTTCGGGGCAGCTGCCGCCCTACTCACAACCTCAGGATTAATCATGTGATTCCACTACAACTCATCCATACTACTAACCCTAGGCCTCATCTCAATACTCCTAGTAATACTCCAATGATGACGAGACATTGTACGAGAAAGCACCTTCCAAGGCCATCACACTCCCACAGTCCAAAAAGGCCTACGATACGGCATAATCCTTTTCATCACATCCGAAGCATTCTTCTTCTTAGGGTTCTTCTGAGCGTTCTTCCACTCGAGCCTGGCCCCAACCCCAGAACTAGGAGGCCAATGACCCCCAACAGGAATTAAACCACTCAACCCGATAGAAGTCCCCCTACTAAACACAGCCATCCTACTAGCCTCAGGCGTTACCGTAACGTGAGCCCATCACAGCATCACAGAAGGAAACCGAAAACACGCCATCCACGCCCTAACCCTAACGATCCTCCTGGGATTCTACTTCACAGCCCTACAAGCAATAGAATACCACGAAGCCCCATTCTCAATCGCCGATAGCGTCTACGGATCTACCTTCTTCGTTGCCACTGGATTCCACGGACTCCACGTAATCATCGGATCCTCCTTCCTGACCGTCTGCCTCTTCCGACTGATCAAGTTCCACTTTACATCAGACCACCACTTCGGATTCGAGGCAGCAGCCTGATACTGACACTTCGTAGACATCATCTGACTATTCCTCTACATAACCATCTACTGATGAGGATCTTGCTCTTCTAGTATATTAATTACAATTGACTTCCAATCTCTAGAATCTGGTATAAACCCAGAGGAGAGCAATGAACGCACTCATGTTCATATTCGCCCTATCATCAATCCTAAGCGCCGCCCTAACCGCATTAAACTTCTGACTCGCCCAAATAAACCCCGACTCAGAGAAACTCTCACCGTACGAATGTGGATTCGACCCACTTGGATCTGCTCGATTACCATTCTCAGTCCGATTCTTCCTCAGTAGCCATCCTGTTCGTCCTATTCGACCTAGAAATCGCCCTCCTACTCCCCCTGCCATGAGCCGTCCAACTCCAATCCCCCCTAATGACCCTCACCTGAACTGTAGTGATCCTCCTTCTCCTAACACTCGGACTGGCCTACGAGTGAATTCAAGGGGGCCTAGAATGAGCAGAATAACAGAAAGTTAGTCTAACCAAAAAGATAGCTGGTTTCGACCCAGCAGATTACAGCCAACCCTGTAACTTGTTCCCTGATTGTTCCTCCGTGCAGGGTGGCTAGTCAGCTAAATACTTTGATTCCGGTAGGGATGGCAATGATTATAGTGGCTGATGTAAAGTAGGCTCGGGTATCAACGTCTATTCCTACTGTAAACATGTGGTGAGCTCAGACGATGAATCCTAGGAAGCCGATGGATAGTATGGCTCAGACTATTCCCATGTAGCCGAAGGGCTCCTTTTTGCCTGAGTAGTACGTGACTACGTGTGAGATGATTCCGAACCCCGGTAGGATCAGAATATAGACTTCTGGGTGTCCGAAGAATCAGAATAGGTGTTGGTACAGGATTGGGTCTCCTCCTCCAGCGGGGTCGAAGAATGTGGTGTTTAGGTTTCGATCAGTTAGTAATATTGTAATACCGGCGGCGAGTACGGGGAGTGATAGAAGGAGTAGGATGGCGGTAATTAGTACGGATCAGACAAATAGTGGGGTTTGGTATTGTGAGAGTGCGGGGGGTTTTATGTTGATGGCTGTGGTGATAAAGTTGATGGCCCCAAGGATGGAGGAGATACCGGCTAAGTGGAGTGAGAAGATAGCCAGGTCTACTGAAGCTCCGGCGTGGGCAAGGTCACCTGCTAGGGGAGGGTAGACAGTTCAGCCTGTGCCGGCGCCAGCTTCTACAGTGGATGAGGCTAGTAGGAGGAGGAATGATGGGGGGAGGAGTCAAAAGCTTATGTTGTTTATTCGCGGGAATGCTATGTCGGGGGCACCGATTATGAGGGGGACTAATCAGTTGCCGAATCCTCCGATCATGATGGGTATGACTATAAAGAAGATTATTACAAAGGCGTGAGCGGTAACGATTACATTGTAAATTTGGTCGTCGCCTAGGAGAGTTCCTGGTTGTCCTAGTTCTGCGCGGATTAATAGGCTGAGTGCGGTGCCGACTATTCCTGCTCATGCCCCGAAGATGAGGTACAGGGTGCCAATATCCTTATGGTTAGTGGAAAATAGTCATCGGTTGATGAAGGTGACGGGTAAGATGGCTGAGTGTTGAAGCGTTAGGCTGTAGTCCTTTTTACAGAGGTTTAATTCCTCTTCTTATCGGCTCTGTAGTGAAATTCATGTTGAGTTGCAAGCTCATCGATGCGCACTAGGGTGCGTCAGGGTCTTTGTAGGCAGAAGCCAATTGGTTTAGGCATTTAGCTGTTAACTAGAGTTTTGTGGGATCGAAGCCCATCTGTCTAGGGAGGCTTTAGCTTAATTAAAGCGTCTGACTTGCATTCAGAAGATACAGGTTAATGTTCTGTAAGTCTTAATGTGCAGAAACTAAGAGGGTTTAACTCTTATTTAAGGCTTTGAAGGCCTTCGGTTTGGGGTGTTATCCTAAGTTTCTAGACAATGGCATGTATTATTGGGGACAGGGGAAGTAAGAGGATTGATAGTGAGGCAAGGACCGCAGTAGGTGTGCTTGGGGCTTTGCTAGTGTATCATTGTTTTATGTGGTTAGAGGAGTTGGGGGGAAGGGTAATTGTTGAGTGGTATGCGAGGCGTAGGTAGAAGAAGAGGCTGAGCAGTGATAGCATGGCAATTGCCATGGCTGCTGGTGTTATTTCCTGTTTAGTTAGTTCTTGGATGATAAGTCACTTTGGTATAAAGCCTGTTAATGGGGGGAGGCCTGCTAGGGATAAAAGTACTAGTATTAGGGTGGCGTTTAGCACTGGGGTTTTTGTTCATGAGGTTGTGATCATGGATAGGTTAAGGGCTTTGATTTTGTTAAGGGCTAGGAATACGGCTGATGTTATGATTGTGTATAGGTAGAAGGTAAGTAAGGCCAATTTGGGGCTGTAAACTAGGATGATGGCGATTCAGCCTAAGTGGGAGATGGACGAGAAGGCTAGGATTTTGCGTGTTTGTGTTTGGTTCAGTCCTATTCAGCCTCCTAGTGCTGTTGAGGCTAGGGCCATGGCGGTGAGTAGAGCTGGGTCGAGGGATTTGGATGTTAGTAGGAGCAGGGTTAGTGGGGGGAATTTTATGAGGGTCGAGAGTAGCAGGGCTGTTATTAGTGGCGATCCTTGTAGTACTTCTGGGAATCAGAAGTGAAATGGCACTAGGCCCAGTTTAATAGCGATTGCTGCTGTCAGTAGTAGACAGGAGGTTGGGTGGTTTATTTGTGTGATGTCTCATTGGCCGGTGACTCAGGCATTGGTTATGCTAGAGAATAGGACCAGGGCGGAAGCAGCTGCTTGGGTTAGGAAGTATTTCGTTGCGGCTTCTACTGCTCGTGGGTGGTGGGATTTGGCAATTAGGGGAATGATGGCTAGTGTGTTGATCTCCAGTCCTGTCCAGGCCAGAACTCAGTGGTTGCTGGAAATTGTGATTGTGGTGCCCAAGATGAGGCTGAAGGTTATGATTGGGGTCGCGTAAGGGTTCATTAGTAGAGGAGGGGGTTAAACCATCATTTTCGGGGTATGGGCCCGATAGCTTGATTAGCTGACTCTACTAGAAAATAATATAAGGGAAGTATGGAGAATTTTGATTTCTCTTGTGTGGGTTCAATTCCTACTTTTCTAAGGTCAACAGGAAATGAGAGGGCTGTTATACCTCTATGTTCACTTTATCATAGTGACCCTTTGTAGTTCAGGCACATTTCCTTATGTAAGGAGGTAGGCCTGCATAGCAGATAGGTATGCTGATGTGTCAGAGGCACAGAGCTAGTGTGAGGGGTAGGAAGTTTTTTCATAGTAGGTGCATTAGTTGGTCATATCGGAATCGTGGGTATGAAGCTCGGACCCATAAGAAACCAGAAGATAGTAGGAGGACTTTTGTGGCTAGGATGACGGGGAATAGTTCTGTGGGTGGCCCTAGGGCGCTTGGGTTTAGGAATATGATGGCTGTAAGTGTATTTATTAGCATAATGTTCGCATATTCAGCTAGGAAGAATAAGGCGAAGGGTCCTGCGGCGTATTCAACGTTAAACCCTGAGACTAGCTCAGATTCACCCTCTGTGAGGTCAAAAGGAGCTCGGTTTGTCTCTGCTAGGGTGGATACGTATCATATTATTGCTAGGGGTCATGAGGAGAAAATGAAGTATAGAGGCTCCTGTGCGATGGCAAAGGAGCTGAGTGTGTAGCTTCCGCTTAGTATGATTATTGATAGCAGGATTATGGCCAGTGTCACTTCGTATGAAATGGTCTGTGCTACTGCCCGTAGGGCTCCGATTAGTGCGTATTTTGAGTTCGAGGCTCAGCCTGATCATAGGACTGAGTAGACGGCTAGGCTTGACATGGCTATTAGGAAGAGAACTCCGAGGTTTAGATCTGCTAGGGGAAATGGGAGTGGTAGTGGTGCTCAAGTGGTGAGGGCTAGGACAAGGGCTAGTATTGGTATCAGAATGAATAGAAGTGGGGAAGAGGTAGAGGGTCGGATGGGCTCTTTGGTAAATAGTTTCAGTCCGTCCGCAAATGGTTGAAGTAGGCCAAAAGGCCCGACAACGTTAGGGCCTTTGCGGGATTGTATGTAGCTTAGGATTTTCCGTTCTACTAGGGTTAGGAAGGCTACGGCAATCAGGATTGGGATGATGTATAGGAGGGATATAACGAGGCAGCTTAGTGTTGTTATTTGAATCATGGGTGAAGCTAGGGAGAGGATTTGAACCTCTGGGGAAAGGGCTTAAGCCTTCTGCACTTGCCGGGCTCTGCCACTCTAGCTGGTCCTTTTCTAGGATTGAAAGTGGTGGGGGAAGGCCCTCTTCACGGTTTAGTTGGTTTCACTGCTTAGAGGGGGGGGGCGTGCTTGTGGTATTGGCCCCACTTTCCCGGTCCTTTCGTACTGGGGAGAGTGTGTCATAGATAGAAACCGACCTGGATTGCTCCGGTCTGAACTCAGATCACGTAGGACTGTTAATCGTTGAACAAACGAACCCTTAATAGCGGCTGCACCATTAGGATGTCCTGATCCAACATCGAGGTCGTAAACCCCCCTGTCGATATGGGCTCTTGAGGGGGATTGCGCTGTTATCCCTGGGGTAGCTTGGTCCATTAATCAATTATATTGGGTCTGGTCACTGTTAGCACTTTGAGGGGTAGCTCTAGGTAAAGAGGTATGGTCTTGTTTTTGGAGGATTTGTTCTCCTCCAAGGTCGCCCCAACCGAAAAATATCGACCAGGCTCTGCGATGGTAGTGGCCCCAGTGGGGTTGATTGAGGATTCGCGGTGGTCGTTGATTTTTAAGTTCCACAGGGTCTTCTCGTCTTATGTTCACATCCCCGCTTTTGCACGGGGAGATCAATTTCACTGATTATCTGTGAGAGACAGTTAAGACCTCGTTTAGCCATTCATACAAGTCTCGATTTATGGGACAATTGATTGCGCTACCTTTGCACGGTTAGGATACCGCGGCCGTTAAACCTAAGTCACCGGGCAGGCATCACCTTCAATACTTGTTTAATTTGCTGAAGGCTATGTTTTTGGTAAACAGTCGGGCCTTATTAATTTGCCGAGTTCCTTTCACAGATTTTAATCGCTCTTATAGGCGCTCCTGAGTCGGGTTAACAGGGTTAGTTAATACGTGGTCTTGTAGGGGTTTTTGTATCTGTCTAGGTCTGTTAATAATGTTTCTATGTAAGCTTGCGCCGTTAGAGGGGTGTGGCCCTGTACATGAGGGGCCTAGGATGATTCCTAGGATTGTTATGAGGATGGCAGCGGTTTTGGTGATAAGGGGTATGGTTATTGGGGGGGTTTTGGTTGGTGTGATGAAAGAGGTAATGATTATTCCTGCTGTAATGCTGCCTAGGGCGAGTCGGGTTAGGGGGGCGGTGATTAGTGGGTTGTTTTCGTTTATTGATACTATTGGGGGGATTCGGGTTTGTCCAGCTTGGACTAGGATGGTTATGCGGATGCTGTAGGTTGCGGTGAATGCTGTGGCTATAAGGGTTAGGAGTAGGGCTCAAGTATTTAGGTATGATGTGTTTAAGCTTTCGATGATGAGGTCTTTTGAGTAGAATCCGGCTAGGAATGGGGTTCCTATCAGCGCCAGGTTTCCGATGGTTAGGCAGGAAGTAGTGACTGGGAGTATTTTCTGTAGGCCTCCTATCTTTCGGATATCTTGTTCTCCGTTTAGGTTGTGGATGATAGACCCTGAGCATAGGAATAGTATGGCTTTAAAGAAGGCATGGGTTGAGATGTGTAGGAAGGCTAGTTGTGGGAGGTTTAGTCCGATAGTGACTATTATTAGTCCTAGTTGGCTGGATGTTGAGAAAGCAATGATTTTTTTGATGTCATTTTGGGTTAGGGCGCATGTGGCAGCGAATAGGGTTGATAGAGCACCTAGGCATAGGCAGGCAGTTAGGGCTGTCTGGTTGGTGGCTAGCAGGGGGTGCATGCGGATGAGCAGGAAGATTCCGGCTACTACTATGGTACTGGAGTGCAGTAGGGCTGATACTGGGGTGGGGCCTTCTATTGCTGCGGGCAGTCATGGGTGGAGTCCAAATTGGGCGGATTTTCCTGCGGCTGCGAGGATTAATCCTATGAGGGGGAGGATTGGGGTTTGGTGGGGGTGTACGGCTTGTTGGATCTCTCAGGTGTTGAATGTTGAAGCTAGTCATGCTATGCTCAGGATCAGTCCGATGTCTCCGATTCGGTTGTAGATTACGGCTTGTAGGGCGGCGGTGTTGGCATCTGCTCGGCCTTGTCATCAGCCGATGAGAAGGAAGGACATGATTCGTACTCCTTCCCAGCCTACGAATAGGAGGAATATGTTGTTTGCGGTTGTTAGGAGGAGTATGGCGACTAGGAATGTCAGTAGGTAGGTGAAAAATTTTGTTACGTATGGCTCTGAGGCCATGTATCATATGGCGAATTGTAGGATTGATCATGTTACAAATAGGGCGATTGGAAGAAATGTTATTGAGTATTGGTCTATTTTTAGGCTCAGGGGGATTTTAAAGTTTATAATGAATTTTCACTCCCAGTGGCAGGTGACAGATTCTACTCCCGAGTAGATGAATGCGGTTGTAGGGGCTAGGCTAATTAGGAATGCGGTTTTAACAGCGCGGGTGGTGGCTTGTGGGGTGTTTTTAAAGTTTTTAAATAGAAATGGCAGGATGATTGGGGTTAGGAGGATTGTCAGCGTGAGTAGTGTGAGGGAGTTGATTAGTAGTGTGGGGTTCACTACTTTTACTTGGATTTGCACCAAGATGGGTGGTTCCTAAGACCAGTGGATTGCTGTTATCCTTTAAAAGTAAGGGGGCTGAGGTTTTAGGCTCAGATGTAAGAGTTAGCAGCTCTTGTTGGTTAAACCCTCCCCTCGGCAGGTAAGAAGGTTTGAACTTCTATTCTTAGAATCACAGTCTAATGTTTGGTTTAAACTATACTTGCATGAGGGGATTCCGGAGATCAGTTCGGGTTTGAGGATTAGGAGGAATATTGGGATAATGTGGAGTGTTATGAGCAGGTGTTCTCGCGTGGTTGAGTTTTGCATAGATGTGATGTGGGAGGGGATTGAGCCTCGTTGGGTCATTAGTAGTATGAATAAGGTGTAGGAGGCGGTTAGTAGGGTTGCGATTCCTGTTAGGATGATCGTGAAGGCAGATCAGTTGAATAAGGTGATTATAATGGTTAGCTCTGCTATGAGGTTTGTTGTTGGGGGTAAGGCTATGTTTGTTAGATTGGCCAGCAATCATCAGGTAGCTATGAGTGGTAGGAGAGGTTGTAGGCCTCGTGTGAGTAGTAGAATTCGGCTGTGCGTACGTTCATAGTTTGTGTTGGCTAGGCAGAATAGTATGGAGGAAGTTAGTCCATGGGAAATTATTAGGATCATTGCCCCTGAGAATGATCAGTGGGTTTGGATTATTCCTGCGGCGATAACTAGGCCTATGTGGCTAACGGATGAATAAGCGATTAGTGATTTTAGGTCTGTCTGTCGTAGGCAGATTGAGCTAGTCATTAGGGCGCCTCATAGGGCCAGGGTTAGGAAGGGGTAGTGCAGGAGGTTGGACAGTGGGCCCATAAATAGAGTGACTCGTATAATTCCGTATCCTCCTAGCTTTAGTAGTAGGGCGGCGAGGAGTATTGAGCCTGCGATGGGTGCTTCTACGTGGGCTTTTGGCAGTCAGAGGTGTAGGCCGTATAGTGGGGCTTTTACTATGAATGCTATGAGCAGTGCTAGACCTGATAGTATTCCTGTCCATGAGGTGGATAGGGTTGGGTGGGTTAGTTGTAGGGTTGGCAGGTGCAGGGTGCCAATTTTCACGTATAGGTGTATGATTGTGATTAGCAGGGGTAGAGAGCTTACTGGCGTGTAGAATAGCAGGTAGATGCCAGCGCTTAGGCGTTCTGGTTGGTTCCCCCATCGGGTGATTAAGATTAGGGTGGGAATGAGGGTTGCTTCAAATGAGATGTAAAATAGTGCTAGTTCTGTGGTGGAAAAGGCTAGTAGGATGAATGGCTGGACTGCGACTAAGGTTGAGATAAAGATTCGTTTGCGTTGTAGGGGTTCTTGTTGCAGGTGGTTTTGGCTTGCTATGATTATGAGTGGGAGTAGTCAGCAGGATAGTACTAGGAGGGGGGATGAGATTTGGTCAATTCCTGTTCAGTTGGATAAAAATTTGTAGGGGTAGTAGGTTGGGATTAATCACTGTAGGCTTAGGGCAACGATTAGGAGGCTGTATAAGGTGGTGTTAGTCCATAGAAATTTTGGTGGAGACAGCAGGGCTGTTGGAAGAAGTATGATTGTGGGTAGGATGATTTTTAGCATTGCAGGAGGTTTAGGTTGTGTAGATGGTCGGAGCCATGTGTGCGGGTGGAGGCTACTAGGATGGCCAGGCCTGTGCCCGCCTCACACGCTGAGAAGGTTAGCATGAGAATTGGTACCATGGTGAATGAGGAGACTTGGTTTTCGATGGATCATATTGATAGGCCTACGAATATCGATAATATTATGCTTTCAAGGCATAGTAGGGCGGATACTAGGTGGGTTCGGTGGAAGGCTAGTCCTAGTCCGCTGAAAATGAAGGCTGAGTAGAAGCTTAAATGTAGGGGCGACATAAGAAAGTTACAGGGTTGGCTGTAATCTGCTGGGTCGAAACCAGCTATCTTTTTGGTTAGACTAACTTTCTGTTATTCTGCTCATTCTAGGCCCCCTTGAACTCACTCGTAGGCCAGTCCGAGTGTTAGGAGAAGGAGGATCACTACAGTTCAGGTGAGGGTCATTAGGGGGGATTGGAGTTGGACGGCTCATGGCAGGGGGAGTAGGAGGGCGATTTCTAGGTCGAATAGGACGAACAGGATGGCTACTGAGGAAGAATCGGACTGAGAATGGTAATCGAGCAGATCCAAGTGGGTCGAATCCACATTCGTACGGTGAGAGTTTCTCTGAGTCGGGGTTTATTTGGGCGAGTCAGAAGTTTAATGCGGTTAGGGCGGCGCTTAGGATTGATGATAGGGCGAATATGAACATGAGTGCGTTCATTGCTCTCCTCTGGGTTTATACCAGATTCTAGAGATTGGAAGTCAATTGTAATTAATATACTAGAAGAGCAAGATCCTCATCAGTAGATGGTTATGTAGAGGAATAGTCAGATGACGTCTACGAAGTGTCAGTATCAGGCTGCTGCCTCGAATCCGAAGTGGTGGTCTGATGTAAAGTGGAACTTGATCAGTCGGAAGAGGCAGACGGTCAGGAAGGAGGATCCGATGATTACGTGGAGTCCGTGGAATCCAGTGGCAACGAAGAAGGTAGATCCGTAGACGCTATCGGCGATTGAGAATGGGGCTTCGTGGTATTCTATTGCTTGTAGGGCTGTGAAGTAGAATCCCAGGAGGATCGTTAGGGTTAGGGCGTGGATGGCGTGTTTTCGGTTTCCTTCTGTGATGCTGTGATGGGCTCACGTTACTTTAGGGATGTAAATATTATGGCTCATTTGTGGCCATTTTTGTTGAGTGGGGCTATTAGTTGTTTTGTGATTAGGTGAAGGAGTCATGTTTGGATAGTAGAAATGCGGTTGTTGATTCATCGGTTGTTTGGGGACGGGAATAGTAGGGCTGGGAAGAGTAGGGATAGTAGGATTAAGGGGATGCCGAATAGATTGGGGCTGGAAAATTGGTCAAAGAAGCTTAGGTTCATGGTCAGGATCATGGTGTGGGTTTGGTAGTGAGGGAGGTCTTATTTGATGGGGGGTTGGTTGTGGTGAAGGCTAGTAGTTTTGGTTGGATGAGGAGTGCTAGGGTTAATCAGGTTATAATTATGATTGAAAATCATGGTGCGGGGTTAAGCTGTGGCATATCATTAAGGAGGGGGAAGTCCCTCTTTGGCTAGCTTAAAAGGCTAGTGCTGTTGCATAGCTTCTTAATGATTAGGATGATGATAGAAGGGACGATCAGGCCTCGAAATGTGGGAGTGGGGTTGATTCTACTACAATGGGTATGTAGCTGTGATTAGCCCCGCAAATTTCTGAGCATTGTCCGTAAAAAATCCCAGGCCGGGTGGTAATGAATGAAGTTTGGTTTAGTCGGCCTGGGATTGCGTCTGTTTTAACTCCGAGCGTTGGGACTGCTCAGGAGTGGAGTACGTCTCCTGCAGTAATGATCACGCGGATGGGGGATTCTATTGGGATAACTACGCGGTGGTCAACTTCTAGCAGTCGGAAGTGGCCGTTGGGTAAGTCTGGGGTGGGCACTATGTAGGAGTCGAAGGATAGGTCTTTGAAGTCTGTGTATTCGTAGCTTCAGTATCATTGGTGGCCGATGGCTTTTAGGGTGAGGTCTGGTTCATCGATTTTGTCCATTATGTAGAGGATTTGTAGGGATGGGAGGGCGAGGAGTACCAGGACGATAGCAGGTAGGATTGTCCAGATCAGCTCTACTTCTTGGGCGTCTACAGCATTGGACGAGAGTTTTTCTGTTAGTATGTGGGCTAAAAGGTAGAGAACTAGGCTGCAGATAGCTAGGGCAACGATTAGGGCGTGGTCGTGGAATTCAACGAGTTCTTCTATGATGGGTGATGAGGCGTCTTGGAATCCTAGTTGGGAGTGGTTGGCCACATGAGATGTACAGGATTTTTACCTGTGATTTAGTCTTGACAAGGCTATGTAATTGGTTTACTAACGTCTCATAAGAAAGAAGCATGAGCGGTGAATGCAGTTGGCTTGAAACCAGCATGTGAGGGTTCGATTCCTTCCTTTCTTGTACTTGGACGAAGGCCGGTTCCTCGAAAGTATGGTATGGGGGAGGGCAGCCGTGGATTCATTCAACGTTTGTGGTAGTTAGTTCTGGTTGTAGGACTTTTCGTTTGGCCGAAAAGGCTTCTCAGATGATGAATATTAGTATGATTACGGCTACTATTGAGATTAGGGAGCCGATGGAGGAAATGGTGTTTCATAGTGTGTAGGCGTCGGGATAGTCCGAGTATCGTCGGGGTATTCCTGCTAGGCCTAGGAAGTGCTGGGGGAAGAACGTTAGGTTTACTCCTGTAAATATTACCCCGAAGTGGGCTTTTGCTCATGTTTGGTGTAGGGTAAACCCAGTGAGTAGTGGGAATCAGTGAGTAAATCCTGCTAGAATGGCAAAGACGGCGCCTATGGATAGGACGTAGTGGAAGTGGGCAACTACGTAGTACGTGTCGTGCAGGGCGATGTCTAGGGAAGAGTTTGCAAGAACGATTCCTGTTAATCCTCCGATGGTAAATAGGAAGATAAATCCTAGAGCTCATAGTATTGGGGGGGGTCTCATTTGATTGTTCCTCCGTGCAGGGTGGCTAGTCAGCTAAATACTTTGATTCCGGTAGGGATGGCAATGATTATAGTGGCTGATGTAAAGTAGGCTCGGGTATCAACGTCTATTCCTACTGTAAACATGTGGTGAGCTCAGACGATGAATCCTAGGAAGCCGATGGATAGTATGGCTCAGACTATTCCCATGTAGCCGAAGGGCTCCTTTTTGCCTGAGTAGTACGTGACTACGTGTGAGATGATTCCGAACCCCGGTAGGATCAGAATATAGACTTCTGGGTGTCCGAAGAATCAGAATAGGTGTTGGTCTAGGATTGGGTCTCCTCCTCCAGCGGGGTCGAAGAATGTGGTGTTTAGGTTTCGATCAGTTAGTAATATTGTAATACCGGCGGCGAGTACGGGGAGTGATAGAAGGAGTAGGATGGCGGTAATTAGTACGGATCAGACAAATAGTGGGGTTTGGTATTGTGAGAGTGCGGGGGGTTTTATGTTGATGGCTGTGGTGATAAAGTTGATGGCCCCAAGGATGGAGGAGATACCGGCTAAGTGGAGTGAGAAGATAGCCAGGTCTACTGAAGCTCCGGCGTGGGCAAGGTCACCTGCTAGGGGAGGGTAGACAGTTCAGCCTGTGCCGGCGCCAGCTTCTACAGTGGATGAGGCTAGTAGGAGGAGGAATGATGGGGGGAGGAGTCAAAAGCTTATGTTGTTTATTCGCGGGAATGCTATGTCGGGGGCACCGATTATGAGGGGGACTAATCAGTTGCCGAATCCTCCGATCATGATGGGTATGACTATAAAGAAGATTATTACAAAGGCGTGAGCGGTAACGATTACATTGTAAATTTGGTCGTCGCCTAGGAGAGTTCCTGGTTGTCCTAGTTCTGCGCGGATTAATAGGCTGAGTGCGGTGCCGACTATTCCTGCTCATGCCCCGAAGATGAGGTACAGGGTGCCAATATCCTTATGGTTAGTGGAAAATAGTCATCGGTTGATGAAGGTGACGGGTAAGATGGCTGAGTGTTGAAGCGTTAGGCTGTAGTCCTTTTTACAGAGGTTTAATTCCTCTTCTTATCGGCTCTGTAGTGAAATTCATGTTGAGTTGCAAGCTCATCGATGCGCACTAGGGTGCGTCAGGGTCTTTGTAGGCAGAAGCCAATTGGTTTAGGCATTTAGCTGTTAACTAGAGTTTTGTGGGATCGAAGCCCATCTGTCTAGGGAGGCTTTAGCTTAATTAAAGCGTCTGACTTGCATTCAGAAGATACAGGTTAATATTCTGTAAGTCTTAATGTGCAGAAACTAAGAGGGTTTAACTCTTATTTAAGGCTTTGAAGGCCTTCGGTTTGGGGTGTTATCCTAAGTTTCTAGACAATGGCATGTATTATTGGGGACAGGGGAAGTAAGAGGATTGATAGTGAGGCAAGGACCGCAGTAGGTGTGCTTGGGGCTTTGCTAGTGTATCATTGTTTTATGTGGTTAGAGGAGTTGGGGGGAAGGGTAATTGTTGAGTGGTATGCGAGGCGTAGGTAGAAGAAGAGGCTGAGCAGTGATAGCATGGCAATTGCCATGGCTGCTGGTGTTATTTCCTGTTTAGTTAGTTCTTGGATGATAAGTCACTTTGGTATAAAGCCTGTTAATGGGGGGAGGCCTGCTAGGGATAAAAGTACTAGTATTAGGGTGGCGTTTAGCACTGGGGTTTTTGTTCATGAGGTTGTGATCATGGATAGGTTAAGGGCTTTGATTTTGTTAAGGGCTAGGAATACGGCTGATGTTATGATTGTGTATAGGTAGAAGGTAAGTAAGGCCAATTTGGGGCTGTAAACTAGGATGATGGCGATTCAGCCTAAGTGGGAGATGGACGAGAAGGCTAGGATTTTGCGTGTTTGTGTTTGGTTCAGTCCTATTCAGCCTCCTAGTGCTGTTGAGGCTAGGGCCATGGCGGTGAGTAGAGCTGGGTCGAGGGATTTGGATGTTAGTAGGAGCAGGGTTAGTGGGGGGAATTTTATGAGGGTCGAGAGTAGCAGGGCTGTTATTAGTGGCGATCCTTGTAGTACTTCTGGGAATCAGAAGTGAAATGGCACTAGGCCCAGTTTAATAGCGATTGCTGCTGTCAGTAGTAGACAGGAGGTTGGGTGGTTTATTTGTGTGATGTCTCATTGGCCGGTGACTCAGGCATTGGTTATGCTAGAGAATAGGACCAGGGCGGAAGCAGCTGCTTGGGTTAGGAAGTATTTCGTTGCGGCTTCTACTGCTCGTGGGTGGTGGGATTTGGCAATTAGGGGAATGATGGCTAGTGCGTTGATCTCCAGTCCTGTCCAGGCCAGAACTCAGTGGTTGCTGGAAATTGTGATGGTGGTGCCCAAGATGAGGCTGAAGGTTATGATTGGGGTCGCGTAAGGGTTCATTAGTAGAGGAGGGGGTTAAACCATCATTTTCGGGGTATGGGCCCGATAGCTTGATTAGCTGACTCTACTAGAAAATAATATAAGGGAAGTATGGAGAATTTTGATTTCTCTTGTGTGGGTTCAATTCCTACTTTTCTAAGGTCAACAGGAAATGAGAGGGCTGTTATACCTCTATGTTCACTTTATCATAGTGACCCTTTGTAGTTCAGGCACATTTCCTTATGTAAGGAGGTAGGCCTGCATAGCAGATAGGTATGCTGATGTGTCAGAGGCACAGAGCTAGTGTGAGGGGTAGGAAGTTTTTTCATAGTAGGTGCATTAGTTGGTCATATCGGAATCGTGGGTATGAAGCTCGGACCCATAAGAAACCAGAAGATAGTAGGAGGACTTTTGTGGCTAGGATGACGGGGAATAGTTCTGTGGGTGGCCCTAGGGCGCTTGGGTTTAGGAATATGATGGCTGTAAGTGTATTTATTAGCATAATGTTCGCATATTCAGCTAGGAAGAATAAGGCGAAGGGTCCTGCGGCGTATTCAACGTTAAACCCTGAGACTAGCTCAGATTCACCCTCTGTGAGATCAAAAGGAGCTCGGTTTGTCTCTGCTAGGGTGGATACGTATCATATTATTGCTAGGGGTCATGAGGAGAAAATGAAGTATAGAGGCTCCTGTGCGATGGCAAAGGAGCTGAGTGTGTAGCTTCCGCTTAGTATGATTATTGATAGCAGGATTATGGCCAGTGTCACTTCGTATGAAATGGTCTGTGCTACTGCCCGTAGGGCTCCGATTAGTGCGTATTTTGAGTTCGAGGCTCAGCCTGATCATAGGACTGAGTAGACGGCTAGGCTTGACATGGCTATTAGGAAGAGAACTCCGAGGTTTAGATCTGCTAGGGGAAATGGGAGTGGTAGTGGTGCTCAAGTGGTGAGGGCTAGGACAAGGGCTAGTATTGGTATCAGAATGAATAGAAGTGGGGAAGAGGTAGAGGGTCGGATGGGCTCTTTGGTAAATAGTTTCAGTCCGTCCGCAAATGGTTGAAGTAGGCCAAAAGGCCCGACAACGTTAGGGCCTTTGCGGGATTGTATGTAGCTTAGGATTTTCCGTTCTACTAGGGTTAGGAAGGCTACGGCAATCAGGATTGGGATGATGTATAGGAGGGATATAACGAGGCAGCTTAGTGTTGTTATTTGAATCATGGGTGAAGCTAGGGAGAGGATTTGAACCTCTGGGGAAAGGGCTTAAGCCTTCTGCACTTGCCGGGCTCTGCCACTCTAGCTGGTCCTTTTCTAGGATTGAAAGTGGTGGGGGAAGGCCCTCTTCACGGTTTAGTTGGTTTCACTGCTTAGAGGGGGGGGGCGTGCTTGTGGTATTGGCCCCACTTTCCCGGTCCTTTCGTACTGGGGAGAGTGTGTCATAGATAGAAACCGACCTGGATTGCTCCGGTCTGAACTCAGATCACGTAGGACTGTTAATCGTTGAACAAACGAACCCTTAATAGCGGCTGCACCATTAGGATGTCCTGATCCAACATCGAGGTCGTAAACCCCCCTGTCGATATGGGCTCTTGAGGGGGATTGCGCTGTTATCCCTGGGGTAGCTTGGTCCATTAATCAATTATATTGGGTCTGGTCACTGTTAGCACTTTGAGGGGTAGCTCTAGGTAAAGAGGTATGGTCTTGTTTTTGGAGGATTTGTTCTCCTCCAAGGTCGCCCCAACCGAAAAATATCGACCAGGCTCTGCGATGGTAGTGGCCCCAGTGGGGTTGATTGAGGATTCGCGGTGGTCGTTGATTTTTAAGTTCCACAGGGTCTTCTCGTCTTATGTTCACATCCCCGCTTTTGCACGGGGAGATCAATTTCACTGATTATCTGTGAGAGACAGTTAAGACCTCGTTTAGCCATTCATACAAGTCTCGATTTATGGGACAATTGATTGCGCTACCTTTGCACGGTTAGGATACCGCGGCCGTTAAACCTAAGTCACCGGGCAGGCATCACCTTCAATACTTGTTTAATTTGCTGAAGGCTATGTTTTTGGTAAACAGTCGGGCCTTATTAATTTGCCGAGTTCCTTTCACAGATTTTAATCGCTCTTATAGGCGCTCCTGAGTCGGGTTAACAGGGTTAGTTAATACGTGGTCTTGTAGGGGTTTTTGTATCTGTCTAGGTCTGTTAATAATGTTTCTATGTAAGCTTGCGCCGTTAGAGGGGTGTGGCCCTGAGTTACTTATTTTAGCATTAATTCTCCTATATTCATAGGTTGACCTGTTTGTGATAAGGGAATCATCTTATTTTGGTATTTTTAGGTGGTGGAGCTTTGACGCACTCTTTTTTGATGGCTGCTTTAGGGCCCACGGTAGGATCAGTAGTAAGAATTATCCGCTAGTCGAGGTTGTGTCCTTTTTTAATGGAGCTGTCCCTCCATTAAATAGCTCTTAATCATCTCATTAGGGTTCAGGATGTCCGGTAGGGAGGATTAAGGGGGAACTTAGATTCGTTTCACAGGTAACCAGCTATCACCCAGCTCGGTTGGCTTTTCACCTCTACTGACAAGTCATCCCACTCTTTTGCAACAGAGACGGGTTCGCTCTCTTTAACTGCTTGAAAGTAGCTCGCTTGGGTTTCGGGGGGGCAAACTTTAGTTCACTTTGCTTGGTTGTTCTCGCTAAACCATGATGCAAAAGGTACAAGGGTTGATCTTTGCTGTCTGTCGCTTTGATTGTTTCACTGCTATTTCATCTTTCCCTTACGGTACTGGGGTCTCTATCGCGTCTAAGTGTCTTTTCTATCGCCTATACTAAGACTGTAAAATGCTTTAGTTTAATTAGTTTAGTAAATTCTTTAGTTTTGGTGTACTATTTGTGTGGTTGAGCTAGAGGGGGGGCTTCAAGACGATCCGGTCTAGTAGATATCTTTCAGGTGTAAGCTGAGTGCTTTGGTGTTATAGCTACGTCTTGATATTCTAAGTACACCTTCCGGTACACTTACCTTGTTACGACTTACCTCATCTTCAGCGTATTTATGGTATTAGTTATGTGGGATGTGGCTTTTGAGGAGGGTGACGGGCGGTATGTACGTGCCCCAGGGCCGGCTTAAAGTAGGCTCTATTGTCCCACTTTACTGCTAAATCCGCCTTCCAGAAGTGGTTTCACGCTTCTTTCCGTGTGCCCTATGAATAGGGAATGTAGCCCATTTCTTCCACTCCATAGGCTATACCTTGACCTGTCTTATTAGCGGGGTGCTATTGTGTCCACTGTTGTGCTCTCATTCGAGGTGGGCTGGCGACGGCGGTATGTAGGCTGTGTTGGCAAGGGGTGGTTGGGTTAATCGGGGATTATCGATTGTAGAACAGGCTCCTCTAGGTGGGTTTGGGGCACCGCCAAGTCCTTAGAGTTTTAAGCGTTTGTGCTCGTAGTTCTCTGGCGGATACTTCGGTAAAGTAAGTATCAAGATTTAGGGCCAGGCATAGTGGGGTATCTAATCCCAGTTTGGGCCCTGGCTTTCGTGGGTTTAAATCAGTCGTTAGTTCCTAAGATCATCTTAATGGTGTGTTTAGGTGCATCTTGGGCTTATGACAGCTCAGTTGCATTTTGATCTTAGTTAGCTAGGATAGGCATTTTACCACTCTTTACG
Organism: Anser brachyrhynchus; assembly: GCF_964034855.1. Classification (NCBI taxonomy): domain Eukaryota; kingdom Metazoa; phylum Chordata; class Aves; order Anseriformes; family Anatidae; genus Anser; species Anser brachyrhynchus. The sequence continues at coordinate 70,030 of NW_027663514.1, read as the reverse complement.
CCGTGTCAATAGGACGGTTGATTTGGGTTTCTTGTATGACCGCGGTGGCTGGCACAAGATTTACCAACCCTTGAAGTTAGGCTGTTGCTATAACTAAGTCAAGTTTGCACTCATTGCTTAATGTTAATTACTGCTGAATACCCGTGGGGGCGTGGCTTAGCGAGGCGTCTTGGGCTACTACTTGGGTGTGCCTGATACCCGCTCCTCAAGGCCTGTATGGGGGTAGGTGGTCGAGGGCGTTTACACTGGGGCGCGGATACTTGCATGTATATATTTAGCAAAAACCAACCGTAAGGTTAGGACTAAGTCTTTTGTCCGCAGGCATGTTTTATGCCATCTTGGCAACTTCAGTGCCATGCTTTGTGTTAAGCTATGTGGACGGGGGTGTGGTTAGCTGATAGTTGAGTGGTGAGTGAGAGTGAAGTATATGAAATTATTGCTTGTGTTTACTATTTTTAGTACTGGAGTTTCTCTAATAAGTTTAAGTTATTTTGTATGTGTTTGTGTGTATATGTACATCGTTCCGATGATGTCATGGAAGGGATGATTAATGGAGTTTTAGAGGTAGTTTGCTGGGATTGGGCGATGAAGGTTTATGCTACATGGTGGTTAGCGAAAGTTTACTGGTTTAGTTTGTGAAGCGCAGGGGTTGCGCTTAATGATTTGTTGTTTTGTGCTATGTCCAACGAGCATTCATCCAATAGCCCCATTTAACCCGGAGGGTGGAGGTAACATTAACTGAATGTGGTCAAAGTGCATCAGTGTCAGGATGATTCCCCATATACGCCAACCGTCTCATCGAGGGACCCTTGAAATATAGGATAGGCCGTGAGGCAGGTGTGTCCAGGCTTAGATTGTGGGACCCCCGAGATCACTGGGAATAGCCACCTGTGAGGTAACCCCGGAAAAAATAAGAGGAACCAGAGGCGCCAAAAAGCTGGAACATGCCGCGATTACGCATTGAGAAGGTGAAAGTACTCACAGATGCCACTTTGAAGGGCAAGGAGGGGTGAGTGAACCCAATGGATGGCCCTGACCGAGGAACCAGAGGCGCAAAAATGTGAGGAGGGCGAGGGGTTTAGGGGGAACGTATGGGCCTGAAGCTAGTCATACCGGACATTATGTGCAACGGGTTGCTGATTTCACGTGAGGAGTACGATTAATAAATCCGTCTGATACGAACTGCATGAGATATGTGGTGGAGAGTTGTTGTTGGAGCATGTCCTGTGAGCATTCATTAAAATGGGGTCTTGTTATGCGCTTGAGTGGAGTTGTATTGGGTGTTGTGCGGTATGGTCCTAGAACATTCATGCCGGGTGGTTTGGTAGGAGTGTGTTTAAGGGTTTAATGGCCGTGTACATGTATGGGTTTAGCACCTGCTTATAAGATAGTCCGTATATAATGTATATTACTGGTACTATAGTATGTATGTATATGGGGTATATAAATTTATGCACGAATATGCATAACCAAATACCCCCGCCTCGGGGGGGGAGGGGGGGGGGGGTTAAGCATAATGGCATAGATGGGGTAGAATTATTGGGGGCTTGCGGTTAGTTCCTGTAGTTGAGAACAATGGCGGCTTTTCGAGCCGCAGGCCTCGGGTAGTGTCCGGGCAGGAATAATGACTTATTTTATGTTTTTTTTAGGGATTTGCTTTGCGGTGGGTGTTTTGGGTGTGGCGTCGAATCCTTCGCCGTATTATGGGGTTGTTGGTTTGGTGTTAGCGTCTGTGGCGGGGTGCGGGTGGTTGCTGGGCCTTGGGGTTTCGTTCGTGGCTTTAGTGCTGTTTATGGTGTATTTGGGGGGTATGCTGGTGGTGTTTGTTTATTCAGTAGCTTTAGCAGCGGAGCCTTTCCCTGGGGCTTGGGGGGATTGACGGGTGATTGGATGTGCAGTAGCGTTTGTGGCAATTGTTTTTGGGGGGTTGGTGTTTGGGGGGTTTATGGGGGCTTGGAAGTTCGGGGTTTCTACTGTGAATAATGTTGGGGTGTTTGTTGTTCGGTCGGATTTTAGTGGAGTTTCCATGTTTTATTCACATGGGGCAGGGATGTTTTTAGTGGCGGGTTGGGGGCTGTTGTTGACTTTGTTTGTTGTATTGGAGCTTGTGCGGGGGTTGTCGCGGGGTGCTATTCGGGCGGTTTAGGGGTTAGGGTCAGAGAATAGTTTATTGAAAATGCCAGCTTTGGGAGCTGGAGATAAAGGTTTGAGTCCTTTTTTTCTGAGTTTGGGGTACTCTAAGAAGTGGTAAGTCTTCAATCTTTGGTTTACAAGACCAATGTTTTTATAAACTATTAGAGTATTTAGCAGTTGAGTATTTTGTTTTCTAGGGCGCTTGCGGCGGGGAGGAGAAATAGGAGGATAGTGAAGTAGGCGATTGAAGCGAGTTGGCCGATGATGATGAATGGGTGTTCGACGGGTTGGCTTCCTACTCATGTTAGGACGAGGAGGTCGGCGACTAGTACTCAGAATAGGAGCTGGGAGAGTGGTCGGAATGTTATTGCTCGTTGTTTTGATTTGTGCAGGAATGGGATTAGGAATAGGATCAGTACGGAGGCGGCCAGTGCTAATACGCCTCCTAGTTTATTTGGGATTGAACGTAGGATGGCGTAGGCGAATAGGAAGTATCATTCTGGCTTGATGTGTGGTGGGGTTACTAGTGGGTTTGCTGGGGTGAAGTTTTCTGGGTCTCCCAGGAGGTTAACCGCTCATGCTTCTTTCTTATGAGACGTTAGTAAACCAATTACATAGCCTTGTCAAGACTAAATCACAGGTAAAAATCCTGTACATCTCATGTGGCCAACCACTCCCAACTAGGATTCCAAGACGCCTCATCACCCATCATAGAAGAACTCGTTGAATTCCACGACCACGCCCTAATCGTTGCCCTAGCTATCTGCAGCCTAGTTCTCTACCTTTTAGCCCACATACTAACAGAAAAACTCTCGTCCAATGCTGTAGACGCCCAAGAAGTAGAGCTGATCTGGACAATCCTACCTGCTATCGTCCTGGTACTCCTCGCCCTCCCATCCCTACAAATCCTCTACATAATGGACAAAATCGATGAACCAGACCTCACCCTAAAAGCCATCGGCCACCAATGATACTGAAGCTACGAATACACAGACTTCAAAGACCTATCCTTCGACTCCTACATAGTGCCCACCCCAGACTTACCCAACGGCCACTTCCGACTGCTAGAAGTTGACCACCGCGTAGTTATCCCAATAGAATCCCCCATCCGCGTGATCATTACTGCAGGAGACGTACTCCACTCCTGAGCAGTCCCAACGCTCGGAGTTAAAACAGACGCAATCCCAGGCCGACTAAACCAAACTTCATTCATTACCACCCGGCCTGGGAATTTTACGGACAATGCTCAGAAATTTGCGGGGCTAATCACAGCTACATACCCATTGTAGTAGAATCAACCCCACTCCCACATTTCGAGGCCTGATCGTCCCTTCTATCATCATCCTAATCATTAAGAAGCTATGCAACAGCACTAGCCTTTTAAGCTAGCCAAAGAGGGACTTCCCCCTCCTTAATGATATGCCACAGCTTAACCCCGCACCATGATTTTCAATCATAATTATAACCTGATTAACCCTAGCACTCCTCATCCAACCAAAACTACTAGCCTTCACCACAACCAACCCCCCATCAAATAAGACCTCCCTCACTACCAAACCCACACCATGATCCTGACCATGAACCTAAGCTTCTGTGACCAATTTTCCAGCCCCAATCTATTTGGCATCCCCTTAATCCTACTATCCCTACTCTTCCCAGCCCTACTATTCCCGTCCCCAAACAACCGATGAATCAACAACCGCCTTTCTACTATCCAAACATGACTCCTTCACCTAATCACAAAACAACTAATAGTCCCACTCAACAAAAATGGCCACAAATGAGCCATAATATTTACATCCCTAATAATCATACTTCTTACAATCAACCTTCTAGGCCTCCTTCCATATACATTCACCCCAACCACCCAACTATCTATGAACATAGCCCTAGCCTTCCCACTATGGCTCGCCACACTACTAACAGGCCTACGAAACCAACCATCAGCCTCTTTAGCCCACCTATTACCCGAAGGTACCCCTACACCCCTAATCCCCACACTAATCCTGATCGAAACAACCAGCCTACTAATCCGCCCCCTAGCCCTCGGAGTCCGCCTTACAGCCAACCTTACAGCAGGACACTTACTCATCCAACTCGTCTCTACAGCCTCCATTGCATTAATACCCACCCTTCCTGCAGTATCCATCCTAACAATAATCATCCTACTACTCCTAACCATCCTAGAAGCAGCAGTAGCCATAATCCAGGCCTACGTCTTCGTGCTCCTTCTAAGCCTATACTTACAAGAAAACATCTAATGGCACACCAAGCACACTCATACCACATAGTTGACCCAAGCCCTTGACCAATCTTCGGGGCAGCCGCCGCCCTACTCACAACCTCAGGATTAATCATGTGATTCCACTACAACTCATCCATACTACTAACCCTAGGCCTCATCTCAATACTCCTAGTAATACTCCAATGATGACGAGACATTGTACGAGAAAGCACCTTCCAAGGCCATCACACTCCCACAGTCCAAAAAGGCCTACGATACGGCATAATCCTTTTCATCACATCCGAAGCATTCTTCTTCTTAGGGTTCTTCTGAGCGTTCTTCCACTCGAGCCTGGCCCCAACCCCAGAACTAGGAGGCCAATGACCCCCAACAGGAATTAAACCACTCAACCCGATAGAAGTCCCCCTACTAAACACAGCCATCCTACTAGCCTCAGGCGTTACCGTAACGTGAGCCCATCACAGCATCACAGAAGGAAACCGAAAACACGCCATCCACGCCCTAACCCTAACGATCCTCCTGGGATTCTACTTCACAGCCCTACAAGCAATAGAATACCACGAAGCCCCATTCTCAATCGCCGATAGCGTCTACGGATCTACCTTCTTCGTTGCCACTGGATTCCACGGACTCCACGTAATCATCGGATCCTCCTTCCTGACCGTCTGCCTCTTCCGACTGATCAAGTTCCACTTTACATCAGACCACCACTTCGGATTCGAGGCAGCAGCCTGATACTGACACTTCGTAGACGTCATCTGACTATTCCTCTACATAACCATCTACTGATGAGGATCTTGCTCTTCTAGTATATTAATTACAATTGATTTCCAATCTCTAGAATCTGGTATAAACCCAGAGGAGAGCAATGAACGCACTCATGTTCATATTCGCCCTATCATCAATCCTAAGCGCCGCCCTAACCGCATTAAACTTCTGACTCGCCCAAATAAACCCCGACTCAGAGAAACTCTCACCGTACGAATGTGGATTCGACCCACTTGGATCTGCTCGATTACCATTCTCAGTCCGATTCTTCCTCAGTAGCCATCCTGTTCGTCCTATTCGACCTAGAAATCGCCCTCCTACTCCCCCTGCCATGAGCCGTCCAACTCCAATCCCCCCTAATGACCCTCACCTGAACTGTAGTGATCCTCCTTCTCCTAACACTCGGACTGGCCTACGAGTGAATTCAAGGGGGCCTAGAATGAGCAGAATAACAGAAAGTTAGTCTAACCAAAAAGATAGCTGGTTTCGACCCAGCAGATTACAGCCAACCCTGTAACTTTTTTATGTCGCCCCTACATTTAAGCTTCTACTCAGCCTTCATTTTCAGCGGACTAGGACTAGCCTTCCACCGAACCCACCTAGTATCCGCCCTACTATGCCTTGAAAGCATAATATTATCGATATTCGTAGGCCTATCAATATGATCCATCGAAAACCAAGTCTCCTCATTCACCATGGTACCAATTCTCATGCTAACCTTCTCAGCGTGTGAGGCGGGCACAGGCCTGGCCATCCTAGTAGCCTCCACCCGCACACATGGCTCCGACCATCTACACAACCTAAACCTCCTGCAATGCTAAAAATCATCCTACCCACAATCATACTTCTTCCAACAGCCCTGCTGTCTCCACCAAAATTTCTATGGACTAACACCACCTTATACAGCCTCCTAATCGCTGCCCTAAGCCTACAGTGATTAATCCCAACCTACTACCCCTACAAATTTTTATCCAACTGAACAGGAATTGACCAAATCTCATCCCCCCTCCTAGTACTATCCTGCTGACTACTCCCACTCATAATCATAGCAAGCCAAAACCACCTGCAACAAGAACCCCTACAACGCAAACGAATCTTTATCTCAACCTTAGTCGCAGTCCAGCCATTCATCCTACTAGCCTTTTCCACCACAGAACTAGCACTATTTTACATCTCATTTGAAGCAACCCTCATTCCCACCCTAATCTTAATCACCCGATGGGGGAACCAACCAGAACGCCTAAGCGCTGGCATCTACCTGCTATTCTACACGCCAGTAAGCTCTCTACCCCTGCTAATCACAATCATACACCTATACGTGAAAATTGGCACCCTGCACCTGCCAACCCTACAACTAACCCACCCAACCCTATCCACCTCATGGACAGGAATACTATCAGGTCTAGCACTGCTCATAGCATTCATAGTAAAAGCCCCACTATACGGCCTACACCTCTGACTGCCAAAAGCCCACGTAGAAGCACCCATCGCAGGCTCAATACTCCTCGCCGCCCTACTACTAAAGCTAGGAGGATACGGAATTATACGAGTCACTCTATTTATGGGCCCACTGTCCAACCTCCTGCACTACCCCTTCCTAACCCTGGCCCTATGAGGCGCCCTAATGACTAGCTCAATCTGCCTACGACAGACAGACCTAAAATCACTAATCGCTTATTCATCCGTTAGCCACATAGGCCTAGTTATCGCCGCAGGAATAATCCAAACCCACTGATCATTCTCAGGGGCAATGATGCTAATAATTTCCCATGGACTAACTTCCTCCATACTATTCTGCCTAGCCAACACAAACTATGAACGTACGCACAGCCGAATTCTACTACTCACACGAGGCCTACAACCTCTCCTACCACTCATAGCTACCTGATGATTGCTGGCCAATCTAACAAACATAGCCTTACCCCCAACAACAAACCTCATAGCAGAGCTAACCATTATAATCACCTTATTCAACTGATCTGCCTTCACGATCATCCTAACAGGAATCGCAACCCTACTAACCGCCTCCTACACCTTATTCATACTACTAATGACCCAACGAGGCTCAATCCCCTCCCACATCACATCTATGCAAAACTCAACCACGCGAGAACACCTGCTCATAACACTCCACATTATCCCAATATTCCTCCTAATCCTCAAACCCGAACTGATCTCCGGAATCCCCTCATGCAAGTATAGTTTAAACCAAACATTAGACTGTGATTCTAAGAATAGAAGTTCAAACCTTCTTACCTGCCGAGGGGAGGGTTTAACCAACAAGAGCTGCTAACTCTTACATCTGAGCCTAAAACCTCAGCCCCCTTACTTTTAAAGGATAACAGCAATCCACTGGTCTTAGGAACCACCCATCTTGGTGCAAATCCAAGTAAAAGTAGTGAACCCCACACTACTAATCAACTCCCTCACACTACTCACGCTGACAATCCTCCTAACCCCAATCATCCTGCCATTTCTATTTAAAAACTTTAAAAACACCCCACAAGCCACCACCCGCGCTGTTAAAACCGCATTCCTAATTAGCCTAGCCCCTACAACCGCATTCATCTACTCGGGAGTAGAATCTGTCACCTGCCACTGGGAGTGAAAATTCATTATAAACTTTAAAATCCCCCTGAGCCTAAAAATAGACCAATACTCAATAACATTTCTTCCAATCGCCCTATTTGTAACATGATCAATCCTACAATTCGCCATATGATACATGGCCTCAGAGCCATACGTAACAAAATTTTTCACCTACCTACTGACATTCCTAGTCGCCATACTCCTCCTAACAACCGCAAACAACATATTCCTCCTATTCGTAGGCTGGGAAGGAGTACGAATCATGTCCTTCCTTCTCATCGGCTGATGACAAGGCCGAGCAGATGCCAACACCGCCGCCCTACAAGCCGTAATCTACAACCGAATCGGAGACATCGGACTGATCCTGAGCATAGCATGACTAGCTTCAACATTCAACACCTGAGAGATCCAACAAGCCGTACACCCCCACCAAACCCCAATCCTCCCCCTCATAGGATTAATCCTCGCAGCCGCAGGAAAATCCGCCCAATTTGGACTCCACCCATGACTGCCCGCAGCAATAGAAGGCCCCACCCCAGTATCAGCCCTACTGCACTCCAGTACCATAGTAGTAGCCGGAATCTTCCTGCTCATCCGCATGCACCCCCTGCTAGCCACCAACCAGACAGCCCTAACTGCCTGCCTATGCCTAGGTGCTCTATCAACCCTATTCGCTGCCACATGCGCCCTAACCCAAAATGACATCAAAAAAATCATTGCTTTCTCAACATCCAGCCAACTAGGACTAATAATAGTCACTATCGGACTAAACCTCCCACAACTAGCCTTCCTACACATCTCAACCCATGCCTTCTTTAAAGCCATACTATTCCTATGCTCAGGGTCTATCATCCACAACCTAAACGGAGAACAAGATATCCGAAAGATAGGAGGCCTACAGAAAATACTCCCAGTCACTACTTCCTGCCTAACCATCGGAAACCTGGCGCTGATAGGAACCCCATTCCTAGCCGGATTCTACTCAAAAGACCTCATCATCGAAAGCTTAAACACATCATACCTAAATACTTGAGCCCTACTCCTAACCCTTATAGCCACAGCATTCACCGCAACCTACAGCATCCGCATAACCATCCTAGTCCAAGCTGGACAAACCCGAATCCCCCCAATAGTATCAATAAACGAAAACAACCCACTAATCACCGCCCCCCTAACCCGACTCGCCCTAGGCAGCATTACAGCAGGAATAATCATTACCTCTTTCATCACACCAACCAAAACCCCCCCAATAACCATACCCCTTATCACCAAAACCGCTGCCATCCTCATAACAATCCTAGGAATCATCCTAGGCCCCTCATGTACAGGGCCACACCCCTCTAACGGCGCAAGCTTACATAGAAACATTATTAACAGACCTAGACAGATACAAAAACCCCTACAAGACCACGTATTAACTAACCCTGTTAACCCGACTCAGGAGCGCCTATAAGAGCGATTAAAATCTGTGAAAGGAACTCGGCAAATTAATAAGGCCCGACTGTTTACCAAAAACATAACCTTCAGCAAATTAAACAAGTATTGAAGGTGATGCCTGCCCGGTGACTTAGGTTTAACGGCCGCGGTATCCTAACCGTGCAAAGATAGCGCAATCAATTGTCCCATAAATCGAGACTTGTATGAATGGCTAAACGAGGTCTTAACTGTCTCTCACAGATAATCAGTGAAATTGATCTCCCCGTGCAAAAGCGGGGATGTGAACATAAGACGAGAAGACCCTGTGGAACTTAAAAATCAATGACCACCGCGAATCCTCAATCAACCCCACTGGGGCCACTACCATCGCAGAGCCTGGTCGATATTTTTCGGTTGGGGCGACCTTGGAGGAGAACAAATCCTCCAAAAACAAGACCATACCTCTTTACCTAGAGCTACCCCTCAAAGTGCTAACAGTGACCAGACCCAATATAATTGATTAATGGACCAAGCTACCCCAGGGATAACAGCGCAATCCCCCTCAAGAGCCCATATCGACAGGGGGGTTTACGACCTCGATGTTGGATCAGGACATCCTAATGGTGCAGCCACTATTAAGGGTTCGTTTGTTCAACGATTAACAGTCCTACGTGATCTGAGTTCAGACCGGAGCAATCCAGGTCAGTTTCTATCTATGACACACTCTCCCCAGTACGAAAGGACCGGGAAAGTGGGGCCAATACCACAAGCACGCCCCCCCCCTCTAAGCAGTGAAACCAACTAAACCGTGAAGAGGGCCTTCCCCCACCACTTTCAATCCTAGAAAAGGACCAGCTAGAGTGGCAGAGCCCGGCAAGTGCAGAAGGCTTAAGCCCTTTCCCCAGAGGTTCAAATCCTCTCCCTAGCTTCACCCATGATTCAAATAACAACACTAAGCTGCCTCATTATATCCCTCCTATACATCATCCCAATCCTGATTGCCGTAGCCTTCCTAACCCTAGTAGAACGGAAAATCCTAAGCTACATACAATCCCGCAAAGGCCCTAACGTTGTCAGGCCTTTTGGCCTACTTCAACCATTTGCGGACGGACTGAAACTATTTACCAAAGAGCCCATCCGACCCTCTACCTCTTCCCCACTTCTATTCATTCTGATACCAATACTAGCCCTTGTCCTAGCCCTCACCACTTGAGCACCACTACCACTCCCATTTCCCCTAGCAGATCTAAACCTCGGAGTTCTCTTCCTAATAGCCATGTCAAGCCTAGCCGTCTACTCAGTCCTATGATCAGGCTGAGCCTCGAACTCAAAATACGCACTAATCGGAGCCCTACGGGCAGTAGCACAGACCATTTCATACGAAGTGACACTGGCCATAATCCTGCTATCAATAATCATACTAAGCGGAAGCTACACACTCAGCTCCTTTGCCGTCGCACAGGAGCCTCTATACTTCATTTTCTCCTCATGACCCCTAGCAATAATATGATACGTATCCACCCTAGCAGAGACAAACCGAGCTCCTTTTGACCGCACAGAGGGTGAATCTGAGCTAGTCTCAGGGTTTAACGTTGAATACGCCGCAGGACCCTTCGCCTTATTCTTCCTAGCTGAATATGCGAACATTATGCTAATAAATACACTTACAGCCATCATATTCCTAAACCCAAGCGCCCTAGGGCCACCCACAGAACTATTCCCCGTCATCCTAGCCACAAAAGTCCTCCTACTATCTTCTGGTTTCTTATGGGTCCGAGCTTCATACCCACGATTCCGATATGACCAACTAATGCACCTACTATGAAAAAACTTCCTACCCCTCACACTAGCTCTGTGCCTCTGACACATCAGCATACCTATCTGCTATGCAGGCCTACCTCCTTACATAAGGAAATGTGCCTGAACTACAAAGGGTCACTATGATAAAGTGAACATAGAGGTATAACAGCCCTCTCATTTCCTGTTGACCTTAGAAAAGTAGGAATTGAACCCACACAAGAGAAATCAAAATTCTCCATACTTCCCTTATATTATTTTCTAGTAGAGTCAGCTAATCAAGCTATCGGGCCCATACCCCGAAAATGATGGTTTAACCCCCTCCTCTACTAATGAACCCTTACGCGACCCCAATCATAACCTTCAGCCTCATCTTGGGCACCACAATCACAATTTCCAGCAACCACTGAGTTCTGGCCTGGACAGGACTGGAGATCAACGCACTAGCCATCATTCCCCTAATTGCCAAATCCCACCACCCACGAGCAGTAGAAGCCGCAACGAAATACTTCCTAACCCAAGCAGCTGCTTCCGCCCTGGTCCTATTCTCTAGCATAACCAATGCCTGAGTCACCGGCCAATGAGACATCACACAAATAAACCACCCAACCTCCTGTCTACTACTGACAGCAGCAATCGCTATTAAACTGGGCCTAGTGCCATTTCACTTCTGATTCCCAGAAGTACTACAAGGATCGCCACTAATAACAGCCCTGCTACTCTCGACCCTCATAAAATTCCCCCCACTAACCCTGCTCCTACTAACATCCAAATCCCTCGACCCAGCTCTACTCACCGCCATGGCCCTAGCCTCAACAGCACTAGGAGGCTGAATAGGACTGAACCAAACACAAACACGCAAAATCCTAGCCTTCTCGTCCATCTCCCACTTAGGCTGAATCGCCATCATCCTAGTTTACAGCCCCAAATTGGCCTTACTTACCTTCTACCTATACACAATCATAACATCAGCCGTATTCCTAGCCCTTAACAAAATCAAAGCCCTTAACCTATCCATGATCACAACCTCATGAACAAAAACCCCAGTGCTAAACGCCACCCTAATACTAGTACTTTTATCCCTAGCAGGCCTCCCCCCATTAACAGGCTTTATACCAAAGTGACTTATCATCCAAGAACTAACTAAACAGGAAATAACACCAGCAGCCATGGCAATTGCCATGCTATCACTGCTCAGCCTCTTCTTCTACCTACGCCTCGCATACCACTCAACAATTACCCTTCCCCCCAACTCCTCTAACCACATAAAACAATGATACACTAGCAAAGCCCCAAGCACACCTACTGCGGTCCTTGCCTCACTATCAATCCTCTTACTTCCCCTGTCCCCAATAATACATGCCATTGTCTAGAAACTTAGGATAACACCCCAAACCGAAGGCCTTCAAAGCCTTAAATAAGAGTTAAACCCTCTTAGTTTCTGCACATTAAGACTTACAGAATATTAATCTGTATCTTCTGAATGCAAGTCAGACGCTTTAATTAAGCTAAAGCCTCCCTAGACAGATGGGCTTCGATCCCACAAAACTCTAGTTAACAGCTAAATGCCTAAACCAATTGGCTTCTGCCTACAAAGACCCTGACGCACCCTAGTGTGCATCGATGAGCTTGCAACTCAACATGAATTTCACTACAGAGCCGATAAGAAGAGGAATTAAACCTCTGTAAAAAGGACTACAGCCTAACGCTTCAACACTCAGCCATCTTACCCGTCACCTTCATCAACCGATGACTATTTTCCACTAACCATAAGGATATTGGCACCCTGTACCTCATCTTCGGGGCATGAGCAGGAATAGTCGGCACCGCACTCAGCCTATTAATCCGCGCAGAACTAGGACAACCAGGAACTCTCCTAGGCGACGACCAAATTTACAATGTAATCGTTACCGCTCACGCCTTTGTAATAAGCTTCTTTATAGTCATACCCATCATGATCGGAGGATTCGGCAACTGATTAGTCCCCCTCATAATCGGTGCCCCCGACATAGCATTCCCGCGAATAAACAACATAAGCTTTTGACTCCTCCCCCCATCATTCCTCCTCCTACTAGCCTCATCCACTGTAGAAGCTGGCGCCGGCACAGGCTGAACTGTCTACCCTCCCCTAGCAGGTGACCTTGCCCACGCCGGAGCTTCAGTAGACCTGGCTATCTTCTCACTCCACTTAGCCGGTATCTCCTCCATCCTTGGGGCCATCAACTTTATCACCACAGCCATCAACATAAAACCCCCCGCACTCTCACAATACCAAACCCCACTATTTGTCTGATCCGTACTAATTACCGCCATCCTACTCCTTCTATCACTCCCCGTACTCGCCGCCGGTATTACAATATTACTAACTGATCGAAACCTAAACACCACATTCTTCGACCCCGCTGGAGGAGGAGACCCAATCCTGTACCAACACCTATTCTGATTCTTCGGACACCCAGAAGTCTATATTCTGATCCTACCGGGGTTCGGAATCATCTCACACGTAGTCACGTACTACTCAGGCAAAAAGGAGCCCTTCGGCTACATGGGAATAGTCTGAGCCATACTATCCATCGGCTTCCTAGGATTCATCGTCTGAGCTCACCACATGTTTACAGTAGGAATAGACGTTGATACCCGAGCCTACTTTACATCAGCCACTATAATCATTGCCATCCCTACCGGAATCAAAGTATTTAGCTGACTAGCCACCCTGCACGGAGGAACAATCAAATGAGACCCCCCCCAATACTATGAGCTCTAGGATTTATCTTCCTATTTACCATCGGAGGATTAACAGGAATCGTTCTTGCAAACTCTTCCCTAGACATCGCCCTGCACGACACGTACTACGTAGTTGCCCACTTCCACTACGTCCTATCCATAGGCGCCGTCTTTGCCATTCTAGCAGGATTTACTCACTGATTCCCACTACTCACTGGGTTTACCCTACACCAAACATGAGCAAAAGCCCACTTCGGGGTAATATTTACAGGAGTAAACCTAACGTTCTTCCCCCAGCACTTCCTAGGCCTAGCAGGAATACCCCGACGATACTCGGACTATCCCGACGCCTACACACTATGAAACACCATTTCCTCCTAGTCCTAGGACTTAGAGAAACTCCAGTACTAAAAATAGTAAACACAAGCAATAATTTCATATACTTCACTCTCACTCACCACTCAACTATCAGCTAACCACACCCCCGTCCACATAGCTTAACACAAAGCATGGCACTGAAGTTGCCAAGATGGCATAAAACATGCCTGCGGACAAAAGACTTAGTCCTAACCTTACGGTTGGTTTTTGCTAAATATATACATGCAAGTATCCGCGCCCCAGTGTAAACGCCCTCGACCACCTACCCCCATACAGGCCTTGAGGAGCGGGTATCAGGCACACCCAAGTAGTAGCCCAAGACGCCTCGCTAAGCCACGCCCCCACGGGTATTCAGCAGTAATTAACATTAAGCAATGAGTGCAAACTTGACTTAGTTATAGCAACAGCCTAACTTCAAGGGTTGGTAAATCTTGTGCCAGCCACCGCGGTCATACAAGAAACCCAAATCAACCGTCCTATTGACACGGCGTAAAGAGTGGTAAAATGCCTATCCTAGCTAACTAAGATCAAAATGCAACTGAGCTGTCATAAGCCCAAGATGCACCTAAACACACCATTAAGATGATCTTAGGAACTAACGACTGATTTAAACCCACGAAAGCCAGGGCCCAAACTGGGATTAGATACCCCACTATGCCTGGCCCTAAATCTTGATACTTACTTTACCGAAGTATCCGCCAGAGAACTACGAGCACAAACGCTTAAAACTCTAAGGACTTGGCGGTGCCCCAAACCCACCTAGAGGAGCCTGTTCTACAATCGATAATCCCCGATTAACCCAACCACCCCTTGCCAACACAGCCTACATACCGCCGTCGCCAGCCCACCTCGAATGAGAGCACAACAGTGGACACAATAGCACCCCGCTAATAAGACAGGTCAAGGTATAGCCTATGGAGTGGAAGAAATGGGCTACATTCCCTATTCATAGGGCACACGGAAAGAAGCGTGAAACCACTTCTGGAAGGCGGATTTAGCAGTAAAGTGGGACAATAGAGCCTACTTTAAGCCGGCCCTGGGGCACGTACATGGTTAAACATGCCTGTTAGTAGTGTGGCGAGCCATAGTGGGAAGGCTAGGGCTATGTTCATAGATAGTTGGGTGGTTGGGGTGAATGTATATGGAAGGAGGCCTAGAAGGTTGATTGTAAGAAGTATGATTATTAGGGATGTAAATATTATGGCTCATTTGTGGCCATTTTTGTTGAGTGGGACTATTAGTTGTTTTGTGATTAGGTGAAGGAGTCATGTTTGGATAGTAGAAAGGCGGTTGTTGATTCATCGGTTGTTTGGGGACGGGAATAGTAGGGCTGGGAAGAGTAGGGATAGTAGGATTAAGGGGATGCCGAATAGATTGGGGCTGGAAAATTGGTCAAAGAAGCTTAGGTTCATGGTCAGGATCATGGTGTGGGTTTGGTAGTGAGGGAGGTCTTATTTGATGGGGGGTTGGTTGTGGTGAAGGCTAGTAGTTTTGGTTGGATGAGGAGTGCTAGGGTTAATCAGGTTATAATTATGATTGAAAATCATGGTGCGGGTTTAAGCTGTGGCATATCATTAAGGAGGGGGAAGTCCCTCTTTGGCTAGCTTAAAAGGCTAGTGCTGTTGCATAGCTTCTTAATGATTAGGATGATGATAGAAGGGACGATCAGGCCTCGAAATGTGGGAGTGGGGTTGATTCTACTACAATGGGTATGTAGCTGTGATTAGCCCCGCAAATTTCTGAGCATTGTCCGTAAAAAATCCCAGGCCGGGTGGTAATGAATGAAGTTTGGTTTAGTCGGCCTGGGATTGCGTCTGTTTTAACTCCGAGCGTTGGGACTGCTCAGGAGTGGAGTACGTCTCCTGCAGTAATGATCACGCGGATGGGGGATTCTATTGGGATAACTACGCGGTGGTCAACTTCTAGCAGTCGGAAGTGGCCGTTGGGTAAGTCTGGGGTGGGCACTATGTAGGAGTCGAATGATAGGTCTTTGAAGTCTGTGTATTCGTAGCTTCAGTATCATTGGTGGCCGATGGCTTTTAGGGTGAGGTCTGGTTCGTCGATTTCGTCCATTATGTAGAGGATTTGTAGGGATGGGAGGGCGAGGAGTACCAGGACGATAGCAGGTAGGATTGTCCAGATCAGCTCTACTTCTTGGGCGTCTACAGCATTGGACGAGAGTTTTTCTGTTAGTATGTGGGCTAAAAGGTAGAGAACTAGGCTGCAGATAGCTAGGGCAACGATTAGGGCGTGGTCGTGGAATTCAACGAGTTCTTCTATGATGGGTGATGAGGCGTCTTGGAATCCTAGTTGGGAGTGGTTGGCCACATGAGATGTACAGGATTTTTACCTGTGATTTAGTCTTGACAAGGCTATGTAATTGGTTTACTAACATCTCATAAGAAAGAAGCATGAGCGGTGAATGCAGTTGGCTTGAAACCAGCATGTGAGGGTTCGATTCCTTCCTTTCTTGTACTTGGACGAAGGCCGGTTCCTCGAAAGTATGGTATGGGGGAGGGCAGCCGTGGATTCATTCAACGTTTGTGGTAGTTAGTTCTGGTTGTAGGACTTTTCGTTTGGCCAGAAAGGCTTCTCAGATGATGAATATTAGTATGATTACGGCTACTATTGAGATTAGGGAGCCGATGGAGGAAATGGTGTTTCATAGTGTGTAGGCGTCGGGATAGTCCGAGTATCGTCGGGGTATTCCTGCTAGGCCTAGGAAGTGCTGGGGGAAGAACGTTAGGTTTACTCCTGTAAATATTACCCCGAAGTGGGCTTTTGCTCATGTTTGGTGTAGGGTAAACCCAGTGAGTAGTGGGAATCAGTGAGTAAATCCTGCTAGAATGGCAAAGACGGCGCCTATGGATAGGACGTAGTGGAAGTGGGCAACTACGTAGTACGTGTCGTGCAGGGCGATGTCTAGGGAAGAGTTTGCAAGAACGATTCCTGTTAATCCTCCGATGGTAAATAGGAAGATAAATCCTAGAGCTCATAGTATTGGGGGGGGTCTCATTTGATTGTTCCTCCGTGCAAGGTGGCTAGTCAGCTAAATACTTTGATTCCGGTAGGGATGGCAATGATTATAGTGGCTGATGTAAAGTAGGCTCGGGTATCAACGTCTATTCCTACTGTAAACATGTGGTGAGCTCAGACGATGAATCCTAGGAAGCCGATGGATAGTATGGCTCAGACTATTCCCATGTAGCCGAAGGGCTCCTTTTTGCCTGAGTAGTACGTGACTACGTGTGAGATGATTCCGAACCCCGGTAGGATCAGAATATAGACTTCTGGGTGTCCGAAGAATCAGAATAGGTGTTGGTACAGGATTGGGTCTCCTCCTCCAGCGGGGTCGAAGAATGTGGTGTTTAGGTTTCGATCAGTTAGTAATATTGTAATACCGGCGGCGAGTACGGGGAGTGATAGAAGGAGTAGGATGGCGGTAATTAGTACGGATCAGACAAATAGTGGGGTTTGGTATTGTGAGAGTGCAGGGGGTTTTATGTTGATGGCTGTGGTGATAAAGTTGATGGCCCCAAGGATGGAGGAGATACCGGCTAAGTGGAGTGAGAAGATAGCCAGGTCTACTGAAGCTCCGGCGTGGGCAAGGTCACCTGCTAGGGGAGGGTAGACAGTTCAGCCTGTGCCGGCGCCAGCTTCTACAGTGGATGAGGCTAGTAGGAGGAGGAATGATGGGGGGAGGAGTCAAAAGCTTATGTTGTTTATTCGCGGGAATGCTATGTCGGGGGCACCGATTATGAGGGGGACTAATCAGTTGCCGAATCCTCCGATCATGATGGGTATGACTATAAAGAAGCTTATTACAAAGGCGTGAGCGGTAACGATTACATTGTAAATTTGGTCGTCGCCTAGGAGAGTTCCTGGTTGTCCTAGTTCTGCGCGGATTAATAGGCTGAGTGCGGTGCCGACTATTCCTGCTCATGCCCCGAAGATGAGGTACAGGGTGCCAATATCCTTATGGTTAGTGGAAAATAGTCATCGGTTGATGAAGGTGACGGGTAAGATGGCTGAGTGTTGAAGCGTTAGGCTGTAGTCCTTTTTGCAGAGGTTTAATTCCTCTTCTTATCGGCTCTGTAGTGAAATTCATGTTGAGTTGCAAGCTCATCGATGCGCACTAGGGTGCGTCAGGGTCTTTGTAGGCAGAAGCCAATTGGTTTAGGCATTTAGCTGTTAACTAGAGTTTTGTGGGATCGAAGCCCATCTGTCTAGGGAGGCTTTAGCTTAATTAAAGCGTCTGACTTGCATTCAGAAGATACAGGTTAATATTCTGTAAGTCTTAATGTGCAGAAACTAAGAGGGTTTAACTCTTATTTAAGGCTTTGAAGGCCTTCGGTTTGGGGTGTTATCCTAAGTTTCTAGACAATGGCATGTATTATTGGGGACAGGGGAAGTAAGAGGATTGATAGTGAGGCAAGGACCGCAGTAGGTGTGCTTGGGGCTTTGCTAGTGTATCATTGTTTTATGTGGTTAGAGGAGTTGGGGGGAAGGGTAATTGTTGAGTGGTATGCGAGGCGTAGGTAGAAGAAGAGGCTGAGCAGTGATAGCATGGCAATTGCCATGGCTGCTGGTGTTATTTCCTGTTTAGTTAGTTCTTGGATGATAAGTCACTTTGGTATAAAGCCTGTTAATGGGGGGAGGCCTGCTAGGGATAAAAGTACTAGTATTAGGGTGGCGTTTAGCACTGGGGTTTTTGTTCATGAGGTTGTGATCATGGATAGGTTAAGGGCTTTGATTTTGTTAAGGGCTAGGAATACGGCTGATGTTATGATTGTGTATAGGTAGAAGGTAAGTAAGGCCAATTTGGGGCTGTAAACTAGGATGATGGCGATTCAGCCTAAGTGGGAGATGGACGAGAAGGCTAGGATTTTGCGTGTTTGTGTTTGGTTCAGTCCTATTCAGCCTCCTAGTGCTGTTGAGGCTAGGGCCATGGCGGTGAGTAGAGCTGGGTCGAGGGATTTGGATGTTAGTAGGAGCAGGGTTAGTGGGGGGAATTTTATGAGGGTCGAGAGTAGCAGGGCTGTTATTAGTGGCGATCCTTGTAGTACTTCTGGGAATCAGAAGTGAAATGGCACTAGGCCCAGTTTAATAGCGATTGCTGCTGTCAGTAGTAGACAGGAGGTTGGGTGGTTTATTTGTGTGATGTCTCATTGGCCGGTGACTCAGGCATTGGTTATGCTAGAGAATAGGACCAGGGCGGAAGCAGCTGCTTGGGTTAGGAAGTATTTCGTTGCGGCTTCTACTGCTCGTGGGTGGTGGGATTTGGCAATTAGGGGAATGATGGCTAGTGCGTTGATCTCCAGTCCTGTCCAGGCCAGAACTCAGTGGTTGCTGGAAATTGTGATGGTGGTGCCCAAGATGAGGCTGAAGGTTATGATTGGGGTCGCGTAAGGGTTCATTAGTAGAGGAGGGGGTTAAACCATCATTTTCGGGGTATGGGCCCGATAGCTTGATTAGCTGACTCTACTAGAAAATAATATAAGGGAAGTATGGAGAATTTTGATTTCTCTTGTGTGGGTTCAATTCCTACTTTTCTAAGGTCAACAGGAAATGAGAGGGCTGTTATACCTCTATGTTCACTTTATCATAGTGACCCTTTGTAGTTCAGGCACATTTCCTTATGTAAGGAGGTAGGCCTGCATAGCAGATAGGTATGCTGATGTGTCAGAGGCACAGAGCTAGTGTGAGGGGTAGGAAGTTTTTTCATAGTAGGTGCATTAGTTGGTCATATCGGAATCGTGGGTATGAAGCTCGGACCCATAAGAAACCAGAAGATAGTAGGAGGACTTTTGTGGCTAGGATGACGGGGAATAGTTCTGTGGGTGGCCCTAGGGCGCTTGGGTTTAGGAATATGATGGCTGTAAGTGTATTTATTAGCATAATGTTCGCATATTCAGCTAGGAAGAATAAGGCGAAGGGTCCTGCGGCGTATTCAACGTTAAACCCTGAGACTAGCTCAGATTCACCCTCTGTGAGGTCAAAAGGAGCTCGGTTTGTCTCTGCTAGGGTGGATACGTATCATATTATTGCTAGGGGTCATGAGGAGAAAATGAAGTATAGAGGCTCCTGTGCGACGGCAAAGGAGCTGAGTGTGTAGCTTCCGCTTAGTATGATTATTGATAGCAGGATTATGGCCAGTGTCACTTCGTATGAAATGGTCTGTGCTACTGCCCGTAGGGCTCCGATTAGTGCGTATTTTGAGTTCGAGGCTCAGCCTGATCATAGGACTGAGTAGACGGCTAGGCTTGACATGGCTATTAGGAAGAGAACTCCGAGGTTTAGATCTGCTAGGGGAAATGGGAGTGGTAGTGGTGCTCAAGTGGTGAGGGCTAGGACAAGGGCTAGTATTGGTATCAGAATGAATAGAAGTGGGGAAGAGGTAGAGGGTCGGATGGGCTCTTTGGTAAATAGTTTCAGTCCGTCCGCAAATGGTTGAAGTAGGCCAAAAGGCCCGACAACATTAGGGCCTTTGCGGGATTGTATGTAGCTTAGGATTTTCCGTTCTACTAGGGTTAGGAAGGCTACGGCAATCAGGATTGGGATGATGTATAGGAGGGATATAACGAGGCAGCTTAGTGTTGTTATTTGAATCATGGGTGAAGCTAGGGAGAGGATTTGAACCTCTGGGGAAAGGGCTTAAGCCTTCTGCACTTGCCGGGCTCTGCCACTCTAGCTGGTCCTTTTCTAGGATTGAAAGTGGTGGGGGAAGGCCCTCTTCACGGTTTAGTTGGTTTCACTGCTTAGAGGGGGGGGGGCGTGCTTGTGGTATTGGCCCCACTTTCCCGGTCCTTTCGTACTGGGGAGAGTGTGTCATAGATAGAAACCGACCTGGATTGCTCCGGTCTGAACTCAGATCACGTAGGACTGTTAATCGTTGAACAAACGAACCCTTAATAGCGGCTGCACCATTAGGATGTCCTGATCCAACATCGAGGTCGTAAACCCCCCTGTCGATATGGGCTCTTGAGGGGGATTGCGCTGTTATCCCTGGGGTAGCTTGGTCCATTAATCAATTATATTGGGTCTGGTCACTGTTAGCACTTTGAGGGGTAGCTCTAGGTAAAGAGGTATGGTCTTGTTTTTGGAGGATTTGTTCTCCTCCAAGGTCGCCCCAACCGAAAAATATCGACCAGGCTCTGCGATGGTAGTGGCC
Organism: Anser brachyrhynchus; assembly: GCF_964034855.1. NCBI lineage: Eukaryota > Metazoa > Chordata > Aves > Anseriformes > Anatidae > Anser > Anser brachyrhynchus. The sequence goes on along the minus strand of NW_027663514.1, from coordinate 48,809 downwards.
CCAGTGGGGTTGATTGAGGATTCGCGGTGGTCGTTGATTTTTAAGTTCCACAGGGTCTTCTCGTCTTATGTTCACATCCCCGCTTTTGCACGGGGAGATCAATTTCACTGATTATCTGTGAGAGACAGTTAAGACCTCGTTTAGCCATTCATACAAGTCTCGATTTATGGGACAATTGATTGCGCTACCTTTGCACGGTTAGGATACCGCGGCCGTTAAACCTAAGTCACCGGGCAGGCATCACCTTCAATTGTAAATTTGGTCGTCGCCTAGGAGAGTTCCTGGTTGTCCTAGTTCTGCGCGGATTAATAGGCTGAGTGCGGTGCCGACTATTCCTGCTCATGCCCCGAAGATGAGGTACAGGGTGCCAATATCCTTATGGTTAGTGGAAAATAGTCATCGGTTGATGAAGGTGACGGGTAAGATGGCTGAGTGTTGAAGCGTTAGGCTGTAGTCCTTTTTGCAGAGGTTTAATTCCTCTTCTTATCGGCTCTGTAGTGAAATTCATGTTGAGTTGCAAGCTCATCGATGCGCACTAGGGTGCGTCAGGGTCTTTGTAGGCAGAAGCCAATTGGTTTAGGCATTTAGCTGTTAACTAGAGTTTTGTGGGATCGAAGCCCATCTGTCTAGGGAGGCTTTAGCTTAATTAAAGCGTCTGACTTGCATTCAGAAGATACAGGTTAATATTCTGTAAGTCTTAATGTGCAGAAACTAAGAGGGTTTAACTCTTATTTAAGGCTTTGAAGGCCTTCGGTTTGGGGTGTTATCCTAAGTTTCTAGACAATGGCATGTATTATTGGGGACAGGGGAAGTAAGAGGATTGATAGTGAGGCAAGGACCGCAGTAGGTGTGCTTGGGGCTTTGCTAGTGTATCATTGTTTTATGTGGTTAGAGGAGTTGGGGGGAAGGGTAATTGTTGAGTGGTATGCGAGGCGTAGGTAGAAGAAGAGGCTGAGCAGTGATAGCATGGCAATTGCCATGGCTGCTGGTGTTATTTCCTGTTTAGTTAGTTCTTGGATGATAAGTCACTTTGGTATAAAGCCTGTTAATGGGGGGAGGCCTGCTAGGGATAAAAGTACTAGTATTAGGGTGGCGTTTAGCACTGGGGTTTTTGTTCATGAGGTTGTGATCATGGATAGGTTAAGGGCTTTGATTTTGTTAAGGGCTAGGAATACGGCTGATGTTATGATTGTGTATAGGTAGAAGGTAAGTAAGGCCAATTTGGGGCTGTAAACTAGGATGATGGCGATTCAGCCTAAGTGGGAGATGGACGAGAAGGCTAGGATTTTGCGTGTTTGTGTTTGGTTCAGTCCTATTCAGCCTCCTAGTGCTGTTGAGGCTAGGGCCATGGCGGTGAGTAGAGCTGGGTCGAGGGATTTGGATGTTAGTAGGAGCAGGGTTAGTGGGGGGAATTTTATGAGGGTCGAGAGTAGCAGGGCTGTTATTAGTGGCGATCCTTGTAGTACTTCTGGGAATCAGAAGTGAAATGGCACTAAGCCCAGTTTAATAGCGATTGCTGCTGTCAGTAGTAGACAGGAGGTTGGGTGGTTTATTTGTGTGATGTCTCATTGGCCGGTGACTCAGGCATTGGTTATGCTAGAGAATAGGACCAGGGCGGAAGCAGCTGCTTGGGTTAGGAAGTATTTCGTTGCGGCTTCTACTGCTCGTGGGTGGTGGGATTTGGCAATTAGGGGAATGATGGCTAGTGTGTTGATCTCCAGTCCTGTCCAGGCCAGAACTCAGTGGTTGCTGGAAATTGTGATTGTGGTGCCCAAGATGAGGCTGAAGGTTATGATTGGGGTCGCGTAAGGGTTCATTAGTAGAGGAGGGGGTTAAACCATCATTTTCGGGGTATGGGCCCGATAGCTTGATTAGCTGACTCTACTAGAAAATAATATAAGGGAAGTATGGAGAATTTTGATTTCTCTTGTGTGGGTTCAATTCCTACTTTTCTAAGGTCAACAGGAAATGAGAGGGCTGTTATACCTCTATGTTCACTTTATCATAGTGACCCTTTGTAGTTCAGGCACATTTCCTTATGTAAGGAGGTAGGCCTGCATAGCAGATAGGTATGCTGATGTGTCAGAGGCACAGAGCTAGTGTGAGGGGTAGGAAGTTTTTTCATAGTAGGTGCATTAGTTGGTCATATCGGAATCGTGGGTATGAAGCTCGGACCCATAAGAAACCAGAAGATAGTAGGAGGACTTTTGTGGCTAGGATGACGGGGAATAGTTCTGTGGGTGGCCCTAGGGCGCTTGGGTTTAGGAATATGATGGCTGTAAGTGTATTTATTAGCATAATGTTCGCATATTCAGCTAGGAAGAATAAGGCGAAGGGTCCTGCGGCGTATTCAACGTTAAACCCTGAGACTAGCTCAGATTCACCCTCTGTGAGGTCAAAAGGAGCTCGGTTTGTCTCTGCTAGGGTGGATACGTATCATATTATTGCTAGGGGTCATGAGGAGAAAATGAAGTATAGAGGCTCCTGTGCGATGGCAAAGGAGCTGAGTGTGTAGCTTCCGCTTAGTATGATTATTGATAGCAGGATTATGGCCAGTGTCACTTCGTATGAAATGGTCTGTGCTACTGCCCGTAGGGCTCCGATTAGTGCGTATTTTGAGTTCGAGGCTCAGCCTGATCATAGGACTGAGTAGACGGCTAGGCTTGACATGGCTATTAGGAAGAGAACTCCGAGGTTTAGATCTGCTAGGGGAAATGGGAGTGGTAGTGGTGCTCAAGTGGTGAGGGCTAGGACAAGGGCTAGTATTGGTATCAGAATGAATAGAAGTGGGGAAGAGGTAGAGGGTCGGATGGGCTCTTTGGTAAATAGTTTCAGTCCGTCCGCAAATGGTTGAAGTAGGCCAAAAGGCCCGACAACGTTAGGGCCTTTGCGGGATTGTATGTAGCTTAGGATTTTCCGTTCTACTAGGGTTAGGAAGGCTACGGCAATCAGGATTGGGATGATGTATAAGAGGGATATAACGAGGCAGCTTAGTGTTGTTATTTGAATCATGGGTGAAGCTAGGGAGAGGATTTGAACCTCTGGGGAAAGGGCTTAAGCCTTCTGCACTTGCCGGGCTCTGCCACTCTAGCTGGTCCTTTTCTAGGATTGAAAGTGGTGGGGGAAGGCCCTCTTCACGGTTTAGTTGGTTTCACTGCTTAGAGCGGGGGGGGGGGGCGTGCTTGTGGTATTGGCCCCACTTTCTCGGTCCTTTCGTACTGGGGAGAGTGTGTCATAGATAGAAACCGACCTGGATTGCTCCGGTCTGAACTCAGATCACGTAGGACTGTTAATCGTTGAACAAACGAACCCTTAATAGCGGCTGCACCATTAGGATGTCCTGATCCAACATCGAGGTCGTAAACCCCCCTGTCGATATGGGCTCTTGAGGGGGATTGCGCTGTTATCCCTGGGGTAGCTTGGTCCATTAATCAATTATATTGGGTCTGGTCACTGTTAGCACTTTGAGGGGTAGCTCTAGGTAAAGAGGTATGGTCTTGTTTTTGGAGGATTTGTTCTCCTCCAAGGTCGCCCCAACCGAAAAATATCGACCAGGCTCTGCGATGGTAGTGGCCCCAGTGGGGTTGATTGAGGATTCGCGGTGGTCGTTGATTTTTAAGTTCCACAGGGTCTTCTCGTCTTATGTTCACATCCCCGCTTTTGCACGGGGAGATCAATTTCACTGATTATCTGTGAGAGACAGTTAAGACCTCGTTTAGCCATTCATACAAGTCTCGATTTATGGGACAATTGATTGCGCTACCTTTGCACGGTTAGGATACCGCGGCCGTTAAACCTAAGTCACCGGGCAGGCATCACCTTCAATACTTGTTTAATTTGCTGAAGGCTATGTTTTTGGTAAACAGTCGGGCCTTATTAATTTGCCGAGTTCCTTTCACAGATTTTAATCGCTCTTATAGGCGCTCCTGAGTCGGGTTAACAGGGTTAGTTAATACGTGGTCTTGTAGGGGTTTTTGTATCTGTCTAGGTCTGTTAATAATGTTTCTATGTAAGCTTGCGCCGTTAGAGGGGTGTGGCCCTGAGTTACTTATTTTAGCATTAATTCTCCTATATTCATAGGTTGACCTGTTTGTGATAAGGGAATCATCTTATTTTGGTATTTTTAGGTGGTGGAGCTTTGACGCACTCTTTTTTGATGGCTGCTTTAGGGCCCACGGTAGGATCAGTAGTAAGAATTATCCGCTAGTCGAGGTTGTGTCCTTTTTTAATGGAGCTGTCCCTCCATTAAATAGCTCTTAATCATCTCATTAGGGTTCAGGATGTCCGGTAGGGAGGATTAAGGGGGAACTTAGATTCGTTTCACAGGTAACCAGCTATCACCCAGCTCGGTTGGCTTTTCACCTCTACTGACAAGTCATCCCACTCTTTTGCAACAGAGACGGGTTCGCTCTCTTTAACTGCTTGAAAGTAGCTCGCTTGGGTTTCGGGGGGGCAAACTTTAGTTCACTTTGCTTGGTTGTTCTCGCTAAACCATGATGCAAAAGGTACAAGGGTTGATCTTTGCTGTCTGTCGCTTTGATTGTTTCACTGCTATTTCATCTTTCCCTTACGGTACTGGGGTCTCTATCGCGTCTAAGTGTCTTTTCTATCGCCTATACTAAGACTGTAAAATGCTTTAGTTTAATTAGTTTAGTAAATTCTTTAGTTTTGGTGTACTATTTGTGTGGTTGAGCTAGAGGGGGGGCTTCAAGACGATCCGGTCTAGTAGATATCTTTCAGGTGTAAGCTGAGTGCTTTGGTGTTATAGCTACGTCTTGATATTCTAAGTACACCTTCCGGTACACTTACCTTGTTACGACTTACCTCATCTTCAGCGTATTTATGGTATTAGTTATGTGGGATGTGGCTTTTGAGGAGGGTGACGGGCGGTATGTACGTGCCCCAGGGCCGGCTTAAAGTAGGCTCTATTGTCCCACTTTACTGCTAAATCCGCCTTCCAGAAGTGGTTTCACGCTTCTTTCCGTGTGCCCTATGAATAGGGAATGTAGCCCATTTCTTCCACTCCATAGGCTATACCTTGACCTGTCTTATTAGCGGGGTGCTATTGTGTCCACTGTTGTGCTCTCATTCGAGGTGGGCTGGCGACGGCGGTATGTAGGCTGTGTTGGCAAGGGGTGGTTGGGTTAATCGGGGATTATCGATTGTAGAACAGGCTCCTCTAGGTGGGTTTGGGGCACCGCCAAGTCCTTAGAGTTTTAAGCGTTTGTGCTCGTAGTTCTCTGGCGGATACTTCGGTAAAGTAAGTATCAAGATTTAGGGCCAGGCATAGTGGGGTATCTAATCCCAGTTTGGGCCCTGGCTTTCGTGGGTTTAAATCAGTCGTTAGTTCCTAAGATCATCTTAATGGTGTGTTTAGGTGCATCTTGGGCTTATGACAGCTCAGTTGCATTTTGATCTTAGTTAGCTAGGATAGGCATTTTACCACTCTTTACGCCGTGTCAATAGGACGGTTGATTTGGGTTTCTTGTATGACCGCGGTGGCTGGCACAAGATTTACCAACCCTTGAAGTTAGGCTGTTGCTATAACTAAGTCAAGTTTGCACTCATTGCTTAATGTTAATTACTGCTGAATACCCGTGGGGGCGTGGCTTAGCGAGGCGTCTTGGGCTACTACTTGGGTGTGCCTGATACCCGCTCCTCAAGGCCTGTATGGGGGTAGGTGGTCGAGGGCGTTTACACTGGGGCGCGGATACTTGCATGTATATATTTAGCAAAAACCAACCGTAAGGTTAGGACTAAGTCTTTTGTCCGCAGGCATGTTTTATGCCATCTTGGCAACTTCAGTGCCATGCTTTGTGTTAAGCTATGTGGACGGGGGTGTGGTTAGCTGATAGTTGAGTGGTGAGTGAGAGTGAAGTATATGAAATTATTGCTTGTGTTTACTATTTTTAGTACTGGAGTTTCTCTAATAAGTTTAAGTTATTTTGTATGTGTTTGTGTGTATATGTACATCGTTCCGATGATGTCATGGAAGGGATGATTAATGGAGTTTTAGAGGTAGTTTGCTGGGATTGGGCGATGAAGGTTTATGCTACATGGTGGTTAGCGAAAGTTTACTGGTTTAGTTTGTGAAGCGCAGGGGTTGCGCTTAATGATTTGTTGTTTTGTGCTATGTCCAACGAGCATTCATCCAATAGCCCCATTTAACCCGGAGGGTGGAGGTAACATTAACTGAATGTGGTCAAAGTGCATCAGTGTCAGGATGATTCCCCATATACGCCAACCGTCTCATCGAGGGACCCTTGAAATATAGGATAGGCCGTGAGGCAGGTGTGTCCAGGCTTAGATTGTGGGACCCCCGAGATCACTGGGAATAGCCACCTGTGAGGTAACCCCGGAAAAAATAAGAGGAACCAGAGGCGCCAAAAAGCTGGAACATGCCGCGATTACGCATTGAGAAGGTGAAAGTACTCACAGATGCCACTTTGAAGGGCAAGGAGGGGTGAGTGAACCCAATGGATGGCCCTGACCGAGGAACCAGAGGCGCAAAAATGTGAGGAGGGCGAGGGGTTTAGGGGGAACGTATGGGCCTGAAGCTAGTCATACCGGACATTATGTGCAACGGGTTGCTGATTTCACGTGAGGAGTACGATTAATAAATCCGTCTGATACGAACTGCATGAGATATGTGGTGGAGAGTTGTTGTTGGAGCATGTCCTGTGAGCATTCATTAAAATGGGGTCTTGTTATGCGCTTGAGTGGAGTTGTATTGGGTGTTGTGCGGTATGGTCCTAGAACATTCATGCCGGGTGGTTTGGTAGGAGTGTGTTTAAGGGTTTAATGGCCGTGTACATGTATGGGTTTAGCACCTGCTTATAAGATAGTCCGTATATAATGTATATTACTGGTACTATAGTATGTATGTATATGGGGTATATAAATTTATGCACGAATATGCATAACCAAATACCCCCGCCTCGGGGGGGGAGGGGGGGGGGGTTAAGCATAATGGCATAGATGGGGTAGAATTATTGGGGGCTTGCGGTTAGTTCCTGTAGTTGAGAACAATGGCGGCTTTTCGAGCCGCAGGCCTCGGGTAGTGTCCGGGCAGGAATAATGACTTATTTTATGTTTTTTTTAGGGATTTGCTTTGCGGTGGGTGTTTTGGGTGTGGCGTCGAATCCTTCGCCGTATTATGGGGTTGTTGGTTTGGTGTTAGCGTCTGTGGCGGGGTGCGGGTGGTTGCTGGGCCTTGGGGTTTCGTTCGTGGCTTTAGTGCTGTTTATGGTGTATTTGGGGGGTATGCTGGTGGTGTTTGTTTATTCAGTAGCTTTAGCAGCGGAGCCTTTCCCTGGGGCTTGGGGGGATTGACGGGTGATTGGATGTGCAGTAGCGTTTGTGGCAATTGTTTTTGGGGGGTTGGTGTTTGGGGGGTTTATGGGGGCTTGGAAGTTCGGGGTTTCTACTGTGAATAATGTTGGGGTGTTTGTTGTTCGGTCGGATTTTAGTGGAGTTTCCATGTTTTATTCACATGGGGCAGGGATGTTTTTAGTGGCGGGTTGGGGGCTGTTGTTGACTTTGTTTGTTGTATTGGAGCTTGTGCGGGGGTTGTCGCGGGGTGCTATTCGGGCGGTTTAGGGGTTAGGGTCAGAGAATAGTTTATTGAAAATGCCAGCTTTGGGAGCTGGAGATAAAGGTTTGAGTCCTTTTTTTCTGAGTTTGGGGTACTCTAAGAAGTGGTAAGTCTTCAATCTTTGGTTTACAAGACCAATGTTTTTATAAACTATTAGAGTATTTAGCAGTTGAGTATTTTGTTTTCTAGGGCGCTTGCGGCGGGGAGGAGAAATAGGAGGATAGTGAAGTAGGCGATTGAAGCGAGTTGGCCGATGATGATGAATGGGTGTTCGACGGGTTGGCTTCCTACTCATGTTAGGACGAGGAGGTCGGCGACTAGTACTCAGAATAGGAGCTGGGAGAGTGGTCGGAATGTTATTGCTCGTTGTTTTGATTTGTGCAGGAATGGGATTAGGAATAGGATCAGTACGGAGGCGGCCAGTGCTAATACGCCTCCTAGTTTATTTGGGATTGAACGTAGGATGGCGTAGGCGAATAGGAAGTATCATTCTGGCTTGATGTGTGGTGGGGTTACTAGTGGGTTTGCTGGGGTGAAGTTTTCTGGGTCTCCCAGGAGGTTAACCGCTCATGCTTCTTTCTTATGAGACGTTAGTAAACCAATTACATAGCCTTGTCAAGACTAAATCACAGGTAAAAATCCTGTACATCTCATGTGGCCAACCACTCCCAACTAGGATTCCAAGACGCCTCATCACCCATCATAGAAGAACTCGTTGAATTCCACGACCACGCCCTAATCGTTGCCCTAGCTATCTGCAGCCTAGTTCTCTACCTTTTAGCCCACATACTAACAGAAAAACTCTCGTCCAATGCTGTAGACGCCCAAGAAGTAGAGCTGATCTGGACAATCCTACCTGCTATCGTCCTGGTACTCCTCGCCCTCCCATCCCTACAAATCCTCTACATAATGGACAAAATCGATGAACCAGACCTCACCCTAAAAGCCATCGGCCACCAATGATACTGAAGCTACGAATACACAGACTTCAAAGACCTATCCTTCGACTCCTACATAGTGCCCACCCCAGACTTACCCAACGGCCACTTCCGACTGCTAGAAGTTGACCACCGCGTAGTTATCCCAATAGAATCCCCCATCCGCGTGATCATTACTGCAGGAGACGTACTCCACTCCTGAGCAGTCCCAACGCTCGGAGTTAAAACAGACGCAATCCCAGGCCGACTAAACCAAACTTCATTCATTACCACCCGGCCTGGGAATTTTACGGACAATGCTCAGAAATTTGCGGGGCTAATCACAGCTACATACCCATTGTAGTAGAATCAACCCCACTCCCACATTTCGAGGCCTGATCGTCCCTTCTATCATCATCCTAATCATTAAGAAGCTATGCAACAGCACTAGCCTTTTAAGCTAGCCAAAGAGGGACTTCCCCCTCCTTAATGATATGCCACAGCTTAACCCCGCACCATGATTTTCAATCATAATTATAACCTGATTAACCCTAGCACTCCTCATCCAACCAAAACTACTAGCCTTCACCACAACCAACCCCCCATCAAATAAGACCTCCCTCACTACCAAACCCACACCATGATCCTGACCATGAACCTAAGCTTCTGTGACCAATTTTCCAGCCCCAATCTATTTGGCATCCCCTTAATCCTACTATCCCTACTCTTCCCAGCCCTACTATTCCCGTCCCCAAACAACCGATGAATCAACAACCGCCTTTCTACTATCCAAACATGACTCCTTCACCTAATCACAAAACAACTAATAGTCCCACTCAACAAAAATGGCCACAAATGAGCCATAATATTTACATCCCTAATAATCATACTTCTTACAATCAACCTTCTAGGACTCCTTCCATATACATTCACCCCAACCACCCAACTATCTATGAACATAGCCCTAGCCTTCCCACTATGGCTCGCCACACTACTAACAGGCCTACGAAACCAACCATCAGCCTCTTTAGCCCACCTATTACCCGAAGGTACCCCTACACCCCTAATCCCCACACTAATCCTGATCGAAACAACCAGCCTACTAATCCGCCCCCTAGCCCTCGGAGTCCGCCTTACAGCCAACCTTACAGCAGGACACTTACTCATCCAACTCGTCTCTACAGCCTCCATTGCATTAATACCCACCCTTCCTGCAGTATCCATCCTAACAATAATCATCCTACTACTCCTAACCATCCTAGAAGTAGCAGTAGCCATAATCCAGGCCTACGTCTTCGTGCTCCTTCTAAGCCTATACTTACAAGAAAACATCTAATGGCACACCAAGCACACTCATACCACATAGTTGACCCAAGCCCTTGACCAATCTTCGGGGCAGCCGCCGCCCTACTCACAACCTCAGGATTAATCATGTGATTCCACTACAACTCATCCATACTACTAACCCTAGGCCTCATCTCAATACTCCTAGTAATACTCCAATGATGACGAGACATTGTACGAGAAAGCACCTTCCAAGGCCATCACACTCCCACAGTCCAAAAAGGCCTACGATACGGCATAATCCTTTTCATCACATCCGAAGCATTCTTCTTCTTAGGGTTCTTCTGAGCGTTCTTCCACTCGAGCCTGGCCCCAACCCCAGAACTAGGAGGCCAATGACCCCCAACAGGAATTAAACCACTCAACCCGATAGAAGTCCCCCTACTAAACACAGCCATCCTACTAGCCTCAGGCGTTACCGTAACGTGAGCCCATCACAGCATCACAGAAGGAAACCGAAAACACGCCATCCACGCCCTAACCCTAACGATCCTCCTGGGATTCTACTTCACAGCCCTACAAGCAATAGAATACCACGAAGCCCCATTCTCAATCGCCGATAGCGTCTACGGATCTACCTTCTTCGTTGCCACTGGATTCCACGGACTCCACGTAATCATCGGATCCTCCTTCCTGACCGTCTGCCTCTTCCGACTGATCAAGTTCCACTTTACATCAGACCACCACTTCGGATTCGAGGCAGCAGCCTGATACTGACACTTCGTAGACATCATCTGACTATTCCTCTACATAACCATCTACTGATGAGGATCTTGCTCTTCTAGTATATTAATTACAATTGACTTCCAATCTCTAGAATCTGGTATAAACCCAGAGGAGAGCAATGAACGCACTCATGTTCATATTCGCCCTATCATCAATCCTAAGCGCCGCCCTAACCGCATTAAACTTCTGACTCGCCCAAATAAACCCCGACTCAGAGAAACTCTCACCGTACGAATGTGGATTCGACCCACTTGGATCTGCTCGATTACCATTCTCAGTCCGATTCTTCCTCAGTAGCCATCCTGTTCGTCCTATTCGACCTAGAAATCGCCCTCCTACTCCCCCTGCCATGAGCCGTCCAACTCCAATCCCCCCTAATGACCCTCACCTGAACTGTAGTGATCCTCCTTCTCCTAACACTCGGACTGGCCTACGAGTGAGTTCAAGGGGGCCTAGAATGAGCAGAATAACAGAAAGTTAGTCTAACCAAAAAGATAGCTGGTTTCGACCCAGCAGATTACAGCCAACCCTGTAACTTTCTTATGTCGCCCCTACATTTAAGCTTCTACTCAGCCTTCATTTTCAGCGGACTAGGACTAGCCTTCCACCGAACCCACCTAGTATCCGCCCTACTATGCCTTGAAAGCATAATATTATCGATATTCGTAGGCCTATCAATATGATCCATCGAAAACCAAGTCTCCTCATTCACCATGGTACCAATTCTCATTATAATCATTGCCATCCCTACCGGAATCAAAGTATTTAGCTGACTAGCCACCCTGCACGGAGGAACAATCAAATGAGACCCCCCCAATACTATGAGCTCTAGGATTTATCTTCCTATTTACCATCGGAGGATTAACAGGAATCGTTCTTGCAAACTCTTCCCTAGACATCGCCCTGCACGACACGTACTACGTAGTTGCCCACTTCCACTACGTCCTATCCATAGGCGCCGTCTTTGCCATTCTAGCAGGATTTACTCACTGATTCCCACTACTCACTGGGTTTACCCTACACCAAACATGAGCAAAAGCCCACTTCGGGGTAATATTTACAGGAGTAAACCTAACGTTCTTCCCCCAGCACTTCCTAGGCCTAGCAGGAATACCCCGACGATACTCGGACTATCCCGACGCCTACACACTATGAAACACCATTTCCTCCATCGGCTCCCTAATCTCAATAGTAGCCGTAATCATACTAATATTCATCATCTGAGAAGCCTTTTCGGCCAAACGAAAAGTCCTACAACCAGAACTAACTACCACAAACGTTGAATGAATCCACGGCTGCCCTCCCCCATACCATACTTTCGAGGAACCGGCCTTCGTCCAAGTACAAGAAAGGAAGGAATCGAACCCTCACATGCTGGTTTCAAGCCAACTGCATTCACCGCTCATGCTTCTTTCTTATGAGACGTTAGTAAACCAATTACATAGCCTTGTCAAGACTAAATCACAGGTAAAAATCCTGTACATCTCATGTGGCCAACCACTCCCAACTAGGATTCCAAGACGCCTCATCACCCATCATAGAAGAACTCGTTGAATTCCACGACCACGCCCTAATCGTTGCCCTAGCTATCTGCAGCCTAGTTCTCTACCTTTTAGCCCACATACTAACAGAAAAACTCTCGTCCAATGCTGTAGACGCCCAAGGAGTAGAGCTGATCTGGACAATCCTACCTGCTATCGTCCTGGTACTCCTCGCCCTCCCATCCCTACAAATCCTCTACATAATGGACAAAATCGATGAACCAGACCTCACCCTAAAAGCCATCGGCCACCAATGATACTGAAGCTACGAATACACAGACTTCAAAGACCTATCATTCGACTCCTACATAGTGCCCACCCCAGACTTACCCAACGGCCACTTCCGACTGCTAGAAGTTGACCACCGCGTAGTTATCCCAATAGAATCCCCCATCCGCGTGATCATTACTGCAGGAGACGTACTCCACTCCTGAGCAGTCCCAACGCTCGGAGTTAAAACAGACGCAATCCCAGGCCGACTAAACCAAACTTCATTCATTACCACCCGGCCTGGGATTTTTTACGGACAATGCTCAGAAATTTGCGGGGCTAATCACAGCTACATACCCATTGTAGTAGAATCAACCCCACTCCCACATTTCGAGGCCTGATCGTCCCTTCTATCATCATCCTAATCATTAAGAAGCTATGCAACAGCACTAGCCTTTTAAGCTAGCCAAAGAGGGACTTCCCCCTCCTTAATGATATGCCACAGCTTGATGTGGGAGGGGATTGAGCCTCGTTGGGTCATTAGTAGTATGAATAAGGTGTAGGAGGCGGTTAGTAGGGTTGCGATTCCTGTTAGGATGATCGTGAAGGCAGATCAGTTGAATAAGGTGATTATAATGGTTAGCTCTGCTATGAGGTTTGTTGTTGGGGGTAAGGCTATGTTTGTTAGATTGGCCAGCAATCATCAGGTAGCTATGAGTGGTAGGAGAGGTTGTAGGCCTCGTGTGAGTAGTAGAATTTGGCTGTGCGTACGTTCATAGTTTGTGTTGGCTAGGCAGAATAGTATGGAGGAAGTTAGTCCATGGGAAATTATTAGGATCATTGCCCCTGAGAATGATCAGTGGGTTTGGATTATTCCTGCGGCGATAACTAGGCCTATGTTACATGCCATGTTTTATGCCATCTTGGCAACTTCAGTGCCATGCTTTGTGTTAAGCTATGTGGACGGGGGTGTGGTTAGCTGATAGTTGAGTGGTGAGTGAGAGTGAAGTATATGAAATTATTGCTTGTGTTTACTATTTTTAGTACTGGAGTTTCTCTAATAAGTTTAAGTTATTTTGTATGTGTTTGTGTGTATATGTACATCGTTCCGATGATGTCATGGAAGGGATGATTAATGGAGTTTTAGAGGTAGTTTGCTGGGATTGGGCGATGAAGGTTTATGCTACATGGTGGTTAGCGAAAGTTTACTGGTTTAGTTTGTGAAGCGCAGGGGTTGCGCTTAATGATTTGTTGTTTTGTGCTATGTCCAACGAGCATTCATCCAATAGCCCCATTTAACCCGGAGGGTGGAGGTAACATTAACTGAATGTGGTCAAAGTGCATCAGTGTCAGGATGATTCCCCATATACGCCAACCGTCTCATCGAGGGACCCTTGAAATATAGGATAGGCCGTGAGGCAGGTGTGTCCAGGCTTAGATTGTGGGACCCCCGAGATCACTGGGAATAGCCACCTGTGAGGTAACCCCGGAAAAAATAAGAGGAACCAGAGGCGCCAAAAAGCTGGAACATGCCGCGATTACGCATTGAGAAGGTGAAAGTACTCACAGATGCCACTTTGAAGGGCAAGGAGGGGTGAGTGAACCCAATGGATGGCCCTGACCGAGGAACCAGAGGCGCAAAAATGTGAGGAGGGCGAGGGGTTTAGGGGGAACGTATGGGCCTGAAGCTAGTCATACCGGACATTATGTGCAACGGGTTGCTGATTTCACGTGAGGAGTACGATTAATAAATCCGTCTGATACGAACTGCATGAGATATGTGGTGGAGAGTTGTTGTTGGAGCATGTCCTGTGAGCATTCATTAAAATGGGGTCTTGTTATGCGCTTGAGTGGAGTTGTATTGGGTGTTGTGCGGTATGGTCCTAGAACATTCATGCCGGGTGGTTTGGTAGGAGTGTGTTTAAGGGTTTAATGGCCGTGTACATGTATGGGTTTAGCACCTGCTTATAAGATAGTCCGTATATAATGTATATTACTGGTACTATAGTATGTATGTATATGGGGTATATAAATTTATGCACGAATATGCATAACCAAATACCCCCGCCTCGGGGGGGGAGGGGGGGGGGGTTAAGCATAATGGCATAGATGGGGTAGAATTATTGGGGGCTTGCGGTTAGTTCCTGTAGTTGAGAACAATGGCGGCTTTTCGAGCCGCAGGCCTCGGGTAGTGTCCGGGCAGGAATAATGACTTATTTTATGTTTTTTTTAGGGATTTGCTTTGCGGTGGGTGTTTTGGGTGTGGCGTCGAATCCTTCGCCGTATTATGGGGTTGTTGGTTTGGTGTTAGCGTCTGTGGCGGGGTGCGGGTGGTTGCTGGGCCTTGGGGTTTCGTTCGTGGCTTTAGTGCTGTTTATGGTGTATTTGGGGGGTATGCTGGTGGTGTTTGTTTATTCAGTAGCTTTAGCAGCGGAGCCTTTCCCTGGGGCTTGGGGGGATTGACGGGTGATTGGATGTGCAGTAGCGTTTGTGGCAATTGTTTTTGGGGGGTTGGTGTTTGGGGGGTTTATGGGGGCTTGGAAGTTCGGGGTTTCTACTGTGAATAATGTTGGGGTGTTTGTTGTTCGGTCGGATTTTAGTGGAGTTTCCATGTTTTATTCACATGGGGCAGGGATGTTTTTAGTGGCGGGTTGGGGGCTGTTGTTGACTTTGTTTGTTGTATTGGAGCTTGTGCGGGGGTTGTCGCGGGGTGCTATTCGGGCGGTTTAGGGGTTAGGGTCAGAGAATAGTTTATTGAAAATGCCAGCTTTGGGAGCTGGAGATAAAGGTTTGAGTCCTTTTTTTCTGAGTTTGGGGTACTCTAAGAAGTGGTAAGTCTTCAATCTTTGGTTTACAAGACCAATGTTTTTATAAACTATTAGAGTATTTAGCAGTTGAGTATTTTGTTTTCTAGGGCGCTTGCGGCGGGGAGGAGAAATAGGAGGATAGTGAAGTAGGCGATTGAAGCGAGTTGGCCGATGATGATGAATGGGTGTTCGACGGGTTGGCTTCCTACTCATGTTAGGACGAGGAGGTCGGCGACTAGTACTCAGAATAGGAGCTGGGAGAGTGGTCGGAATGTTATTGCTCGTTGTTTTGATTTGTGCAGGAATGGGATTAGGAATAGGATCAGTACGGAGGCGGCCAGTGCTAATACGCCTCCTAGTTTATTTGGGATTGAACGTAGGATGGCGTAGGCGAATAGGAAGTATCATTCTGGCTTGATGTGTGGTGGGCTTACTAGTGGGTTTGCTGGGGTGAAGTTTTCTGGGTCTCCCAGGAGGTTAACCGCTCATGCTTCTTTCTTATGAGACGTTAGTAAACCAATTACATAGCCTTGTCAAGACTAAATCACAGGTAAAAATCCTGTACATCTCATGTGGCCAACCACTCCCAACTAGGATTCCAAGACGCCTCATCACCCATCATAGAAGAACTCGTTGAATTCCACGACCACGCCCTAATCGTTGCCCTAGCTATCTGCAGCCTAGTTCTCTACCTTTTAGCCCACATACTAACAGAAAAACTCTCGTCCAATGCTGTAGACGCCCAAGAAGTAGAGCTGATCTGGACAATCCTACCTGCTATCGTCCTGGTACTCCTCGCCCTCCCATCCCTACAAATCCTCTACATAATGGACGAAATCGACGAACCAGACCTCACCCTAAAAGCCATCGGCCACCAATGATACTGAAGCTACGAATACACAGACTTCAAAGACCTATCCTTCGACTCCTACATAGTGCCCACCCCAGACTTACCCAACGGCCACTTCCGACTGCTAGAAGTTGACCACCGCGTAGTTATCCCAATAGAATCCCCCATCCGCGTGATCATTACTGCAGGAGACGTACTCCACTCCTGAGCAGTCCCAACGCTCGGAGTTAAAACAGACGCAATCCCAGGCCGACTAAACCAAACTTCATTCATTACCACCCGGCCTGGGAATTTTACGGACAATGCTCAGAAATTTGCGGGGCTAATCACAGCTACATACCCGTTGTAGTAGAATCAACCCCACTCCCACATTTCGAGGCCTGATCGTCCCTTCTATCATCATCCTAATCATTAAGAAGCTATGCAACAGCACTAGCCTTTTAAGCTAGCCAAAGAGGGACTTCCCCCTCCTTAATGATATGCCACAGCTTAACCCCGCACCATGATTTTCAATCATAATTATAACCTGATTAACCCTAGCACTCCTCATCCAACCAAAACTACTAGCCTTCACCACAACCAACCCCCCATCAAATAAGACCTCCCTCACTACCAAACCCACACCATGATCCTGACCATGAACCTAAGCTTCTGTGACCAATTTTCCAGCCCCAATCTATTTGGCATCCCCTTAATCCTACTATCCCTACTCTTCCCAGCCCTACTATTCCCGTCCCCAAACAACCGATGAATCAACAACCGCCTTTCTACTATCCAAACATGACTCCTTCACCTAATCACAAAACAACTAATAGTCCCACTCAACAAAAATGGCCACAAATGAGCCATAATATTTACATCCCTAATAATCATACTTCTTACAATCAACCTTCTAGGCCTCCTTCCATATACATTCACCCCAACCACCCAACTATCTATGAACATAGCCCTAGCCTTCCCACTATGGCTCGCCACACTACTAACAGGCCTACGAAACCAACCATCAGCCTCTTTAGCCCACCTATTACCCGAAGGTACCCCTACACCCCTAATCCCCACACTAATCCTGATCGAAACAACCAGCCTACTAATCCGCCCCCTAGCCCTCGGAGTCCGCCTTACAGCCAACCTTACAGCAGGACACTTACTCATCCAACTCGTCTCTACAGCCTCCATTGCATTAATACCCACCCTTCCTGCAGTATCCATCCTAACAATAATCATCCTACTACTCCTAACCATCCTAGAAGTAGCAGTAGCCATAATCCAGGCCTACGTCTTCGTGCTCCTTCTAAGCCTATACTTACAAGAAAACATCTAATGGCACACCAAGCACACTCATACCACATAGTTGACCCAAGCCCTTGACCAATCTTCGGGGCAGCCGCCGCCCTACTCACAACCTCAGGATTAATCATGTGATTCCACTACAACTCATCCATACTACTAACCCTAGGCCTCATCTCAATACTCCTAGTAATACTCCAATGATGACGAGACATTGTACGAGAAAGCACCTTCCAAGGCCATCACACTCCCACAGTCCAAAAAGGCCTACGATACGGCATAATCCTTTTCATCACATCCGAAGCATTCTTCTTCTTAGGGTTCTTCTGAGCGTTCTTCCACTCGAGCCTGGCCCCAACCCCAGAACTAGGAGGCCAATGACCCCCAACAGGAATTAAACCACTCAACCCGATAGAAGTCCCCCTACTAAACACAGCCATCCTACTAGCCTCAGGCGTTACCGTAACGTGAGCCCATCACAGCATCACAGAAGGAAACCGAAAACACGCCATCCACGCCCTAACCCTAACGATCCTCCTGGGATTCTACTTCACAGCCCTACAAGCAATAGAATACCACGAAGCCCCATTCTCAATCGCCGATAGCGTCTACGGATCTACCTTCTTCGTTGCCACTGGATTCCACGGACTCCACGTAATCATCGGATCCTCCTTCCTGACCGTCTGCCTCTTCCGACTGATCAAGTTCCACTTTACATCAGACCACCACTTCGGATTCGAGGCAGCAGCCTGATACTGACACTTCGTAGACATCATCTGACTATTCCTCTACATAACCATCTACTGATGAGGATCTTGCTCTTCTAGTATATTAATTACAATTGACTTCCAATCTCTAGAATCTGGTATAAACCCAGAGGAGAGCAATGAACGCACTCATGTTCATATTCGCCCTATCATCAATCCTAAGCGCCGCCCTAACCGCATTAAACTTCTGACTCGCCCAAATAAACCCCGACTCAGAGAAACTCTCACCGTACGAATGTGGATTTGACCCACTTGGATCTGCTCGATTACCATTCTCAGTCCGATTCTTCCTCAGTAGCCATCCTGTTCGTCCTATTCGACCTAGAAATCGCCCTCCTACTCCCCCTGCCATGAGCCGTCCAACTCCAATCCCCCCTAATGACCCTCACCTGAACTGTAGTGATCCTCCTTCTCCTAACACTCGGACTGGCCTACGAGTGAATTCAAGGGGGCCTAGAATGAGCAGAATAACAGAAAGTTAGTCTAACCAAAAAGATAGCTGGTTTCGACCCAGCAGATTACAGCCAACCCTGTAACTTTCTTATGTCGCCCCTACATTTAAGCTTCTACTCAGCCTTCATTTTCAGCGGACTAGGACTAGCCTTCCACCGAACCCACCTAGTATCCGCCCTACTATGCCTTGAAAGCATAATATTATCGATATTCGTAGGCCTATCAATATGATCCATCGAAAACCAAGTCTCCTCATTCACCATGGTACCAATTCTCATGCTAACCTTCTCAGCGTGTGAGGCGGGCACAGGCCTGGCCATCCTAGTAGCCTCCACCCGCACACATGGCTCCGACCATCTACACAACCTAAACCTCCTGCAATGCTAAAAATCATCCTACCCACAATCATACTTCTTCCAACAGCCCTGCTGTCTCCACCAAAATTTCTATGGACTAACACCACCTTATACAGCCTCCTAATCGCTGCCCTAAGCCTACAGTGATTAATCCCAACCTACTACCCCTACAAATTTTTATCCAACTGAACAGGAATTGACCAAATCTCATCCCCCCTCCTAGTAC
This sequence comes from Anser brachyrhynchus, assembly GCF_964034855.1. Classification (NCBI taxonomy): domain Eukaryota; kingdom Metazoa; phylum Chordata; class Aves; order Anseriformes; family Anatidae; genus Anser; species Anser brachyrhynchus. The sequence goes on along the minus strand of NW_027663514.1, from coordinate 29,731 downwards.
TATCCTGCTGACTACTCCCACTCATAATCATAGCAAGCCAAAACCACCTGCAACAAGAACCCCTACAACGCAAACGAATCTTTATCTCAACCTTAGTCGCAGTCCAGCCATTCATCCTACTAGCCTTTTCCACCACAGAACTAGCACTATTTTACATCTCATTTGAAGCAACCCTCATTCCCACCCTAATCTTAATCACCCGATGGGGGAACCAACCAGAACGCCTAAGCGCTGGCATCTACCTGCTATTCTACACGCCAGTAAGCTCTCTACCCCTGCTAATCACAATCATACACCTATACGTGAAAATTGGCACCCTGCACCTGCCAACCCTACAACTAACCCACCCAACCCTATCCACCTCATGGACAGGAATACTATCAGGTCTAGCACTGCTCATAGCATTCATAGTAAAAGCCCCACTATACGGCCTACACCTCTGACTGCCAAAAGCCCACGTAGAAGCACCCATCGCAGGCTCAATACTCCTCGCCGCCCTACTACTAAAGCTAGGAGGATACGGAATTATACGAGTCACTCTATTTATGGGCCCACTGTCCAACCTCCTGCACTACCCCTTCCTAACCCTGGCCCTATGAGGCGCCCTAATGACTAGCTCAATCTGCCTACGACAGACAGACCTAAAATCACTAATCGCTTATTCATCCGTTAGCCACATAGGCCTAGTTATCGCCGCAGGAATAATCCAAACCCACTGATCATTCTCAGGGGCAATGATGCTAATAATTTCCCATGGACTAACTTCCTCCATACTATTCTGCCTAGCCAACACAAACTATGAACGTACGCACAGCCGAATTCTACTACTCACACGAGGCCTACAACCTCTCCTACCACTCATAGCTACCTGATGATTGCTGGCCAATCTAACAAACATAGCCTTACCCCCAACAACAAACCTCATAGCAGAGCTAACCATTATAATCACCTTATTCAACTGATCTGCCTTCACGATCATCCTAACAGGAATCGCAACCCTACTAACCGCCTCCTACACCTTATTCATACTACTAATGACCCAACGAGGCTCAATCCCCTCCCACATCACATCTATGCAAAACTCAACCACGCGAGAACACCTGCTCATAACACTCCACATTATCCCAATATTCCTCCTAATCCTCAAACCCGAACTGATCTCCGGAATCCCCTCATGCAAGTATAGTTTAAACCAAACATTAGACTGTGATTCTAAGAATAGAAGTTCAAACCTTCTTACCTGCCGAGGGGAGGGTTTAACCAACAAGAGCTGCTAACTCTTACATCTGAGCCTAAAACCTCAGCCCCCTTACTTTTAAAGGATAACAGCAATCCACTGGTCTTAGGAACCACCCATCTTGGTGCAAATCCAAGTAAAAGTAGTGAACCCCACACTACTAATCAACTCCCTCACACTACTCACGCTGACAATCCTCCTAACCCCAATCATCCTGCCATTTCTATTTAAAAACTTTAAAAACACCCCACAAGCCACCACCCGCGCTGTTAAAACCGCATTCCTAATTAGCCTAGCCCCTACAACCGCATTCATCTACTCGGGAGTAGAATCTGTCACCTGCCACTGGGAGTGAAAATTCATTATAAACTTTAAAATCCCCCTGAGCCTAAAAATAGACCAATACTCAATAACATTTCTTCCAATCGCCCTATTTGTAACATGATCAATCCTACAATTCGCCATATGATACATGGCCTCAGAGCCATACGTAACAAAATTTTTCACCTACCTACTGACATTCCTAGTCGCCATACTCCTCCTAACAACCGCAAACAACATATTCCTCCTATTCGTAGGCTGGGAAGGAGTACGAATCATGTCCTTCCTTCTCATCGGCTGATGACAAGGCCGAGCAGATGCCAACACCGCCGCCCTACGAGCCGTAATCTACAACCGAATCGGAGACATCGGACTGATCCTGAGCATAGCATGACTAGCTTCAACATTCAACACCTGAGAGATCCAACAAGCCGTACACCCCCACCAAACCCCAATCCTCCCCCTCATAGGATTAATCCTCGCAGCCGCAGGAAAATCCGCCCAATTTGGACTCCACCCATGACTGCCCGCAGCAATAGAAGGCCCCACCCCAGTATCAGCCCTACTGCACTCCAGTACCATAGTAGTAGCCGGAATCTTCCTGCTCATCCGCATGCACCCCCTGCTAGCCACCAACCAGACAGCCCTAACTGCCTGCCTATGCCTAGGTGCTCTATCAACCCTATTCGCTGCCACATGCGCCCTAACCCAAAATGACATCAAAAAAATCATTGCTTTCTCAACATCCAGCCAACTAGGACTAATAATAGTCACTATCGGACTAAACCTCCCACAACTAGCCTTCCTACACATCTCAACCCATGCCTTCTTTAAAGCCATACTATTCCTATGCTCAGGGTCTATCATCCACAACCTAAACGGAGAACAAGATATCCGAAAGATAGGAGGCCTACAGAAAATACTCCCAGTCACTACTTCCTGCCTAACCATCGGAAACCTGGCGCTGATAGGAACCCCATTCCTAGCCGGATTCTACTCAAAAGACCTCATCATCGAAAGCTTAAACACATCATACCTAAATACTTGAGCCCTACTCCTAACCCTTATAGCCACAGCATTCACCGCAACCTACAGCATCCGCATAACCATCCTAGTCCAAGCTGGACAAACCCGAATCCCCCCAATAGTATCAATAAACAAAAACAACCCACTAATCACCGCCCCCCTAACCCGACTCGCCCTAGGCAGCATTACAGCAGGAATAATCATTACCTCTTTCATCACACCAACCAAAACCCCCCCAATAACCATACCCCTTATCACCAAAACCGCTGCCATCCTCATAACAATCCTAGGAATCATCCTAGGCCCCTCATGTACAGGGCCACACCCCTCTAACGGCGCAAGCTTACATAGAAACATTATTAACAGACCTAGACAGATACAAAAACCCCTACAAGACCACGTATTAACTAACCCTGTTAACCCGACTCAGGAGCGCCTATAAGAGCGATTAAAATCTGTGAAAGGAACTCGGCAAATTAATAAGGCCCGACTGTTTACCAAAAACATAGCCTTCAGCAAATTAAACAAGTATTGAAGGTGATGCCTGCCCGGTGACTTAGGTTTAACGGCCGCGGTATCCTAACCGTGCAAAGGTAGCGCAATCAATTGTCCCATAAATCGAGACTTGTATGAATGGCTAAACGAGGTCTTAACTGTCTCTCACAGATAATCAGTGAAATTGATCTCCCCGTGCAAAAGCGGGGATGTGAACATAAGACGAGAAGACCCTGTGGAACTTAAAAATCAACGACCACCGCGAATCCTCAATCAACCCCACTGGGGCCACTACCATCGCAGAGCCTGGTCGATATTTTTCGGTTGGGGCGACCTTGGAGGAGAACAAATCCTCCAAAAACAAGACCATACCTCTTTACCTAGAGCTACCCCTCAAAGTGCTAACAGTGACCAGACCCAATATAATTGATTAATGGACCAAGCTACCCCAGGGATAACAGCGCAATCCCCCTCAAGAGCCCATATCGACAGGGGGGTTTACGACCTCGATGTTGGATCAGGACATCCTAATGGTGCAGCCGCTATTAAGGGTTCGTTTGTTCAACGATTAACAGTCCTACGTGATCTGAGTTCAGACCGGAGCAATCCAGGTCGGTTTCTATCTATGACACACTCTCCCCAGTACGAAAGGACCGGGAAAGTGGGGCCAATACCACAAGCACGCCCCCCCCCCTCTAAGCAGTGAAACCAACTAAACCGTGAAGAGGGCCTTCCCCCACCACTTTCAATCCTAGAAAAGGACCAGCTAGAGTGGCAGAGCCCGGCAAGTGCAGAAGGCTTAAGCCCTTTCCCCAGAGGTTCAAATCCTCTCCCTAGCTTCACCCATGATTCAAATAACAACACTAAGCTGCCTCGTTATATCCCTCCTATACATCATCCCAATCCTGATTGCCGTAGCCTTCCTAACCCTAGTAGAACGGAAAATCCTAAGCTACATACAATCCCGCAAAGGCCCTAACGTTGTCGGGCCTTTTGGCCTACTTCAACCATTTGCGGACGGACTGAAACTATTTACCAAAGAGCCCATCCGACCCTCTACCTCTTCCCCACTTCTATTCATTCTGATACCAATACTAGCCCTTGTCCTAGCCCTCACCACTTGAGCACCACTACCACTCCCATTTCCCCTAGCAGATCTAAACCTCGGAGTTCTCTTCCTAATAGCCATGTCAAGCCTAGCCGTCTACTCAGTCCTATGATCAGGCTGAGCCTCGAACTCAAAATACGCACTAATCGGAGCCCTACGGGCAGTAGCACAGACCATTTCATACGAAGTGACACTGGCCATAATCCTGCTATCAATAATCATACTAAGCGGAAGCTACACACTCAGCTCCTTTGCCGTCGCACAGGAGCCTCTATACTTCATTTTCTCCTCATGACCCCTAGCAATAATATGATACGTATCCACCCTAGCAGAGACAAACCGAGCTCCTTTTGACCTCACAGAGGGTGAATCTGAGCTAGTCTCAGGGTTTAACGTTGAATACGCCGCAGGACCCTTCGCCTTATTCTTCCTAGCTGAATATGCGAACATTATGCTAATAAATACACTTACAGCCATCATATTCCTAAACCCAAGCGCCCTAGGGCCACCCACAGAACTATTCCCCGTCATCCTAGCCACAAAAGTCCTCCTACTATCTTCTGGTTTCTTATGGGTCCGAGCTTCATACCCACGATTCCGATATGACCAACTAATGCACCTACTATGAAAAAACTTCCTACCCCTCACACTAGCTCTGTGCCTCTGACACATCAGCATACCTATCTGCTATGCAGGCCTACCTCCTTACATAAGGAAATGTGCCTGAACTACAAAGGGTCACTATGATAAAGTGAACATAGAGGTATAACAGCCCTCTCATTTCCTGTTGACCTTAGAAAAGTAGGAATTGAACCCACACAAGAGAAATCAAAATTCTCCATACTTCCCTTATATTATTTTCTAGTAGAGTCAGCTAATCAAGCTATCGGGCCCATACCCCGAAAATGATGGTTTAACCCCCTCCTCTACTAATGAACCCTTACGCGACCCCAATCATAACCTTCAGCCTCATCTTGGGCACCACCATCACAATTTCCAGCAACCACTGAGTTCTGGCCTGGACAGGACTGGAGATCAACGCACTAGCCATCATTCCCCTAATTGCCAAATCCCACCACCCACGAGCAGTAGAAGCCGCAACGAAATACTTCCTAACCCAAGCAGCTGCTTCCGCCCTGGTCCTATTCTCTAGCATAACCAATGCCTGAGTCACCGGCCAATGAGACATCACACAAATAAACCACCCAACCTCCTGTCTACTACTGACAGCAGCAATCGCTATTAAACTGGGCCTAGTGCCATTTCACTTCTGATTCCCAGAAGTACTACAAGGATCGCCACTAATAACAGCCCTGCTACTCTCGACCCTCATAAAATTCCCCCCACTAACCCTGCTCCTACTAACATCCAAATCCCTCGACCCAGCTCTACTCACCGCCATGGCCCTAGCCTCAACAGCACTAGGAGGCTGAATAGGACTGAACCAAACACAAACACGCAAAATCCTAGCCTTCTCGTCCATCTCCCACTTAGGCTGAATCGCCATCATCCTAGTTTACAGCCCCAAATTGGCCTTACTTACCTTCTACCTATACACAATCATAACATCAGCCGTATTCCTAGCCCTTAACAAAATCAAAGCCCTTAACCTATCCATGATCACAACCTCATGAACAAAAACCCCAGTGCTAAACGCCACCCTAATACTAGTACTTTTATCCCTAGCAGGCCTCCCCCCATTAACAGGCTTTATACCAAAGTGACTTATCATCCAAGAACTAACTAAACAGGAAATAACACCAGCAGCCATGGCAATTGCCATGCTATCACTGCTCAGCCTCTTCTTCTACCTACGCCTCGCATACCACTCAACAATTACCCTTCCCCCCAACTCCTCTAACCACATAAAACAATGATACACTAGCAAAGCCCCAAGCACACCTACTGCGGTCCTTGCCTCACTATCAATCCTCTTACTTCCCCTGTCCCCAATAATACATGCCATTGTCTAGAAACTTAGGATAACACCCCAAACCGAAGGCCTTCAAAGCCTTAAATAAGAGTTAAACCCTCTTAGTTTCTGCACATTAAGACTTACAGAATATTAACCTGTATCTTCTGAATGCAAGTCAGACGCTTTAATTAAGCTAAAGCCTCCCTAGACAGATGGGCTTCGATCCCACAAAACTCTAGTTAACAGCTAAATGCCTAAACCAATTGGCTTCTGCCTACAAAGACCCTGACGCACCCTAGTGCGCATCGATGAGCTTGCAACTCAACATGAATTTCACTACAGAGCCGATAGGAAGAGGAATTAAACCTCTGTAAAAAGGACTACAGCCTAACGCTTCAACACTCAGCCATCTTACCCGTCACCTTCATCAACCGATGACTATTTTCCACTAACCATAAGGATATTGGCACCCTGTACCTCATCTTCGGGGCATGAGCAGGAATAGTCGGCACCGCACTCAGCCTATTAATCCGCGCAGAACTAGGACAACCAGGAACTCTCCTAGGCGACGACCAAATTTACAATGTAATCGTTACCGCTCACGCCTTTGTAATAATCTTCTTTATAGTCATACCCATCATGATCGGAGGATTCGGCAACTGATTAGTCCCCCTCATAATCGGTGCCCCCGACATAGCATTCCCGCGAATAAACAACATAAGCTTTTGACTCCTCCCCCCATCATTCCTCCTCCTACTAGCCTCATCCACTGTAGAAGCTGGCGCCGGCACAGGCTGAACTGTCTACCCTCCCCTAGCAGGTAACCTTGCCCACGCCGGAGCTTCAGTAGACCTGGCTATCTTCTCACTCCACTTAGCCGGTATCTCCTCCATCCTTGGGGCCATCAACTTTATCACCACAGCCATCAACATAAAACCCCCCGCACTCTCACAATACCAAACCCCACTATTTGTCTGATCCGTACTAATTACCGCCATCCTACTCCTTCTATCACTCCCCGTACTCGCCGCCGGTATTACAATATTACTAACTGATCGAAACCTAAACACCACATTCTTCGACCCCGCTGGAGGAGGAGACCCAATCCTGTACCAACACCTATTCTGATTCTTCGGACACCCAGAAGTCTATATTCTGATCCTACCGGGGTTTGGAATCATCTCACACGTAGTCACGTACTACTCAGGCAAAAAGGAGCCCTTCGGCTACATGGGAATAGTCTGAGCCATACTATCCATCGGCTTCCTAGGATTCATCGTCTGAGCTCACCACATGTTTACAGTAGGAATAGACGTTGATACCCGAGCCTACTTTACATCAGCCACTATAATCATTGCCATCCCTACCGGAATCAAAGTATTTAGCTGACTAGCCACCCTGCACGGAGGAACAATCAAATGAGACCCCCCCAATACTATGAGCTCTAGGATTTATCTTCCTATTTACCATCGGAGGATTAACAGGAATCGTTCTTGCAAACTCTTCCCTAGACATCGCCCTGCACGACACGTACTACGTAGTTGCCCACTTCCACTACGTCCTATCCATAGGCGCCGTCTTTGCCATTCTAGCAGGATTTACTCACTGATTCCCACTACTCACTGGGTTTACCCTACACCAAACATGAGCAAAAGCCCACTTCGGGGTAATATTTACAGGAGTAAACCTAACGTTCTTCCCCCAGCACTTCCTAGGCCTAGCAGGAATACCCCGACGATACTCGGACTATCCCGACGCCTACACACTATGAAACACCATTTCCTCCATCGGCTCCCTAATCTCAATAGTAGCCGTAATCATACTAATATTCATCATCTGAGAAGCCTTTTCGGCCAAACGAAAAGTCCTACAACCAGAACTAACTACCACAAACGTTGAATGAATCCACGGCTGCCCTCCCCCATACCATACTTTCGAGGAACCGGCCTTCGTCCAAGTACAAGAAAGGAAGGAATCGAACCCTCACATGCTGGTTTCAAGCCAACTGCATTCACCGCTCATGCTTCTTTCTTATGAGACGTTAGTAAACCAATTACATAGCCTTGTCAAGACTAAATCACAGGTAAAAATCCTGTACATCTCATGTGGCCAACCACTCCCAACTAGGATTCCAAGACGCCTCATCACCCATCATAGAAGAACTCGTTGAATTCCACGACCACGCCCTAATCGTTGCCCTAGCTATCTGCAGCCTAGTTCTCTACCTTTTAGCCCACATACTAACAGAAAAACTCTCGTCCAATGCTGTAGACGCCCAAGGAGTAGAGCTGATCTGGACAATCCTACCTGCTATCGTCCTGGTACTCCTCGCCCTCCCATCCCTACAAATCCTCTACATAATGGACAAAATCGATGAACCAGACCTCACCCTAAAAGCCATCGGCCACCAATGATACTGAAGCTACGAATACACAGACTTCAAAGACCTATCATTCGACTCCTACATAGTGCCCACCCCAGACTTACCCAACGGCCACTTCCGACTGCTAGAAGTTGACCACCGCGTAGTTATCCCAATAGAATCCCCCATCCGCGTGATCATTACTGCAGGAGACGTACTCCACTCCTGAGCAGTCCCAACGCTCGGAGTTAAAACAGACGCAATCCCAGGCCGACTAAACCAAACTTCATTCATTACCACCCGGCCTGGGATTTTTTACGGACAATGCTCAGAAATTTGCGGGGCTAATCACAGCTACATACCCATTGTAGTAGAATCAACCCCACTCCCACATTTCGAGGCCTGATCGTCCCTTCTATCATCATCCTAATCATTAAGAAGCTATGCAACAGCACTAGCCTTTTAAGCTAGCCAAAGAGGGACTTCCCCCTCCTTAATGATATGCCACAGCTTGATGTGGGAGGGGATTGAGCCTCGTTGGGTCATTAGTAGTATGAATAAGGTGTAGGAGGCGGTTAGTAGGGTTGCGATTCCTGTTAGGATGATCGTGAAGGCAGATCAGTTGAATAAGGTGATTATAATGGTTAGCTCTGCTATGAGGTTTGTTGTTGGGGGTAAGGCTATGTTTGTTAGATTGGCCAGCAATCATCAGGTAGCTATGAGTGGTAGGAGAGGTTGTAGGCCTCGTGTGAGTAGTAGAATTTGGCTGTGCGTACGTTCATAGTTTGTGTTGGCTAGGCAGAATAGTATGGAGGAAGTTAGTCCATGGGAAATTATTAGGATCATTGCCCCTGAGAATGATCAGTGGGTTTGGATTATTCCTGCGGCGATAACTAGGCCTATGTTACATGCCATGTTTTATGCCATCTTGGCAACTTCAGTGCCATGCTTTGTGTTAAGCTATGTGGACGGGGGTGTGGTTAGCTGATAGTTGAGTGGTGAGTGAGAGTGAAGTATATGAAATTATTGCTTGTGTTTACTATTTTTAGTACTGGAGTTTCTCTAATAAGTTTAAGTTATTTTGTATGTGTTTGTGTGTATATGTACATCGTTCCGATGATGTCATGGAAGGGATGATTAATGGAGTTTTAGAGGTAGTTTGCTGGGATTGGGCGATGAAGGTTTATGCTACATGGTGGTTAGCGAAAGTTTACTGGTTTAGTTTGTGAAGCGCAGGGGTTGCGCTTAATGATTTGTTGTTTTGTGCTATGTCCAACGAGCATTCATCCAATAGCCCCATTTAACCCGGAGGGTGGAGGTAACATTAACTGAATGTGGTCAAAGTGCATCAGTGTCAGGATGATTCCCCATATACGCCAACCGTCTCATCGAGGGACCCTTGAAATATAGGATAGGCCGTGAGGCAGGTGTGTCCAGGCTTAGATTGTGGGACCCCCGAGATCACTGGGAATAGCCACCTGTGAGGTAACCCCGGAAAAAATAAGAGGAACCAGAGGCGCCAAAAAGCTGGAACATGCCGCGATTACGCATTGAGAAGGTGAAAGTACTCACAGATGCCACTTTGAAGGGCAAGGAGGGGTGAGTGAACCCAATGGATGGCCCTGACCGAGGAACCAGAGGCGCAAAAATGTGAGGAGGGCGAGGGGTTTAGGGGGAACGTATGGGCCTGAAGCTAGTCATACCGGACATTATGTGCAACGGGTTGCTGATTTCACGTGAGGAGTACGATTAATAAATCCGTCTGATACGAACTGCATGAGATATGTGGTGGAGAGTTGTTGTTGGAGCATGTCCTGTGAGCATTCATTAAAATGGGGTCTTGTTATGCGCTTGAGTGGAGTTGTATTGGGTGTTGTGCGGTATGGTCCTAGAACATTCATGCCGGGTGGTTTGGTAGGAGTGTGTTTAAGGGTTTAATGGCCGTGTACATGTATGGGTTTAGCACCTGCTTATAAGATAGTCCGTATATAATGTATATTACTGGTACTATAGTATGTATGTATATGGGGTATATAAATTTATGCACGAATATGCATAACCAAATACCCCCGCCTCGGGGGGGGAGGGGGGGGGGGTTAAGCATAATGGCATAGATGGGGTAGAATTATTGGGGGCTTGCGGTTAGTTCCTGTAGTTGAGAACAATGGCGGCTTTTCGAGCCGCAGGCCTCGGGTAGTGTCCGGGCAGGAATAATGACTTATTTTATGTTTTTTTTAGGGATTTGCTTTGCGGTGGGTGTTTTGGGTGTGGCGTCGAATCCTTCGCCGTATTATGGGGTTGTTGGTTTGGTGTTAGCGTCTGTGGCGGGGTGCGGGTGGTTGCTGGGCCTTGGGGTTTCGTTCGTGGCTTTAGTGCTGTTTATGGTGTATTTGGGGGGTATGCTGGTGGTGTTTGTTTATTCAGTAGCTTTAGCAGCGGAGCCTTTCCCTGGGGCTTGGGGGGATTGACGGGTGATTGGATGTGCAGTAGCGTTTGTGGCAATTGTTTTTGGGGGGTTGGTGTTTGGGGGGTTTATGGGGGCTTGGAAGTTCGGGGTTTCTACTGTGAATAATGTTGGGGTGTTTGTTGTTCGGTCGGATTTTAGTGGAGTTTCCATGTTTTATTCACATGGGGCAGGGATGTTTTTAGTGGCGGGTTGGGGGCTGTTGTTGACTTTGTTTGTTGTATTGGAGCTTGTGCGGGGGTTGTCGCGGGGTGCTATTCGGGCGGTTTAGGGGTTAGGGTCAGAGAATAGTTTATTGAAAATGCCAGCTTTGGGAGCTGGAGATAAAGGTTTGAGTCCTTTTTTTCTGAGTTTGGGGTACTCTAAGAAGTGGTAAGTCTTCAATCTTTGGTTTACAAGACCAATGTTTTTATAAACTATTAGAGTATTTAGCAGTTGAGTATTTTGTTTTCTAGGGCGCTTGCGGCGGGGAGGAGAAATAGGAGGATAGTGAAGTAGGCGATTGAAGCGAGTTGGCCGATGATGATGAATGGGTGTTCGACGGGTTGGCTTCCTACTCATGTTAGGACGAGGAGGTCGGCGACTAGTACTCAGAATAGGAGCTGGGAGAGTGGTCGGAATGTTATTGCTCGTTGTTTTGATTTGTGCAGGAATGGGATTAGGAATAGGATCAGTACGGAGGCGGCCAGTGCTAATACGCCTCCTAGTTTATTTGGGATTGAACGTAGGATGGCGTAGGCGAATAGGAAGTATCATTCTGGCTTGATGTGTGGTGGGCTTACTAGTGGGTTTGCTGGGGTGAAGTTTTCTGGGTCTCCCAGGAGGTTAACCGCTCATGCTTCTTTCTTATGAGACGTTAGTAAACCAATTACATAGCCTTGTCAAGACTAAATCACAGGTAAAAATCCTGTACATCTCATGTGGCCAACCACTCCCAACTAGGATTCCAAGACGCCTCATCACCCATCATAGAAGAACTCGTTGAATTCCACGACCACGCCCTAATCGTTGCCCTAGCTATCTGCAGCCTAGTTCTCTACCTTTTAGCCCACATACTAACAGAAAAACTCTCGTCCAATGCTGTAGACGCCCAAGAAGTAGAGCTGATCTGGACAATCCTACCTGCTATCGTCCTGGTACTCCTCGCCCTCCCATCCCTACAAATCCTCTACATAATGGACGAAATCGACGAACCAGACCTCACCCTAAAAGCCATCGGCCACCAATGATACTGAAGCTACGAATACACAGACTTCAAAGACCTATCCTTCGACTCCTACATAGTGCCCACCCCAGACTTACCCAACGGCCACTTCCGACTGCTAGAAGTTGACCACCGCGTAGTTATCCCAATAGAATCCCCCATCCGCGTGATCATTACTGCAGGAGACGTACTCCACTCCTGAGCAGTCCCAACGCTCGGAGTTAAAACAGACGCAATCCCAGGCCGACTAAACCAAACTTCATTCATTACCACCCGGCCTGGGAATTTTACGGACAATGCTCAGAAATTTGCGGGGCTAATCACAGCTACATACCCGTTGTAGTAGAATCAACCCCACTCCCACATTTCGAGGCCTGATCGTCCCTTCTATCATCATCCTAATCATTAAGAAGCTATGCAACAGCACTAGCCTTTTAAGCTAGCCAAAGAGGGACTTCCCCCTCCTTAATGATATGCCACAGCTTAACCCCGCACCATGATTTTCAATCATAATTATAACCTGATTAACCCTAGCACTCCTCATCCAACCAAAACTACTAGCCTTCACCACAACCAACCCCCCATCAAATAAGACCTCCCTCACTACCAAACCCACACCATGATCCTGACCATGAACCTAAGCTTCTGTGACCAATTTTCCAGCCCCAATCTATTTGGCATCCCCTTAATCCTACTATCCCTACTCTTCCCAGCCCTACTATTCCCGTCCCCAAACAACCGATGAATCAACAACCGCCTTTCTACTATCCAAACATGACTCCTTCACCTAATCACAAAACAACTAATAGTCCCACTCAACAAAAATGGCCACAAATGAGCCATAATATTTACATCCCTAATAATCATACTTCTTACAATCAACCTTCTAGGCCTCCTTCCATATACATTCACCCCAACCACCCAACTATCTATGAACATAGCCCTAGCCTTCCCACTATGGCTCGCCACACTACTAACAGGCCTACGAAACCAACCATCAGCCTCTTTAGCCCACCTATTACCCGAAGGTACCCCTACACCCCTAATCCCCACACTAATCCTGATCGAAACAACCAGCCTACTAATCCGCCCCCTAGCCCTCGGAGTCCGCCTTACAGCCAACCTTACAGCAGGACACTTACTCATCCAACTCGTCTCTACAGCCTCCATTGCATTAATACCCACCCTTCCTGCAGTATCCATCCTAACAATAATCATCCTACTACTCCTAACCATCCTAGAAGTAGCAGTAGCCATAATCCAGGCCTACGTCTTCGTGCTCCTTCTAAGCCTATACTTACAAGAAAACATCTAATGGCACACCAAGCACACTCATACCACATAGTTGACCCAAGCCCTTGACCAATCTTCGGGGCAGCCGCCGCCCTACTCACAACCTCAGGATTAATCATGTGATTCCACTACAACTCATCCATACTACTAACCCTAGGCCTCATCTCAATACTCCTAGTAATACTCCAATGATGACGAGACATTGTACGAGAAAGCACCTTCCAAGGCCATCACACTCCCACAGTCCAAAAAGGCCTACGATACGGCATAATCCTTTTCATCACATCCGAAGCATTCTTCTTCTTAGGGTTCTTCTGAGCGTTCTTCCACTCGAGCCTGGCCCCAACCCCAGAACTAGGAGGCCAATGACCCCCAACAGGAATTAAACCACTCAACCCGATAGAAGTCCCCCTACTAAACACAGCCATCCTACTAGCCTCAGGCGTTACCGTAACGTGAGCCCATCACAGCATCACAGAAGGAAACCGAAAACACGCCATCCACGCCCTAACCCTAACGATCCTCCTGGGATTCTACTTCACAGCCCTACAAGCAATAGAATACCACGAAGCCCCATTCTCAATCGCCGATAGCGTCTACGGATCTACCTTCTTCGTTGCCACTGGATTCCACGGACTCCACGTAATCATCGGATCCTCCTTCCTGACCGTCTGCCTCTTCCGACTGATCAAGTTCCACTTTACATCAGACCACCACTTCGGATTCGAGGCAGCAGCCTGATACTGACACTTCGTAGACATCATCTGACTATTCCTCTACATAACCATCTACTGATGAGGATCTTGCTCTTCTAGTATATTAATTACAATTGACTTCCAATCTCTAGAATCTGGTATAAACCCAGAGGAGAGCAATGAACGCACTCATGTTCATATTCGCCCTATCATCAATCCTAAGCGCCGCCCTAACCGCATTAAACTTCTGACTCGCCCAAATAAACCCCGACTCAGAGAAACTCTCACCGTACGAATGTGGATTTGACCCACTTGGATCTGCTCGATTACCATTCTCAGTCCGATTCTTCCTCAGTAGCCATCCTGTTCGTCCTATTCGACCTAGAAATCGCCCTCCTACTCCCCCTGCCATGAGCCGTCCAACTCCAATCCCCCCTAATGACCCTCACCTGAACTGTAGTGATCCTCCTTCTCCTAACACTCGGACTGGCCTACGAGTGAATTCAAGGGGGCCTAGAATGAGCAGAATAACAGAAAGTTAGTCTAACCAAAAAGATAGCTGGTTTCGACCCAGCAGATTACAGCCAACCCTGTAACTTTCTTATGTCGCCCCTACATTTAAGCTTCTACTCAGCCTTCATTTTCAGCGGACTAGGACTAGCCTTCCACCGAACCCACCTAGTATCCGCCCTACTATGCCTTGAAAGCATAATATTATCGATATTCGTAGGCCTATCAATATGATCCATCGAAAACCAAGTCTCCTCATTCACCATGGTACCAATTCTCATGCTAACCTTCTCAGCGTGTGAGGCGGGCACAGGCCTGGCCATCCTAGTAGCCTCCACCCGCACACATGGCTCCGACCATCTACACAACCTAAACCTCCTGCAATGCTAAAAATCATCCTACCCACAATCATACTTCTTCCAACAGCCCTGCTGTCTCCACCAAAATTTCTATGGACTAACACCACCTTATACAGCCTCCTAATCGCTGCCCTAAGCCTACAGTGATTAATCCCAACCTACTACCCCTACAAATTTTTATCCAACTGAACAGGAATTGACCAAATCTCATCCCCCCTCCTAGTACTATCCTGCTGACTACTCCCACTCATAATCATAGCAAGCCAAAACCACCTGCAACAAGAACCCCTACAACGCAAACGAATCTTTATCTCAACCTTAGTCGCAGTCCAGCCATTCATCCTACTAGCCTTTTCCACCACAGAACTAGCACTATTTTACATCTCATTTGAAGCAACCCTCATTCCCACCCTAATCTTAATCACCCGATGGGGGAACCAACCAGAACGCCTAAGCGCTGGCATCTACCTGCTATTCTACACGCCAGTAAGCTCTCTACCCCTGCTAATCACAATCATACACCTATACGTGAAAATTGGCACCCTGCACCTGCCAACCCTACAACTAACCCACCCAACCCTATCCACCTCATGGACAGGAATACTATCAGGTCTAGCACTGCTCATAGCATTCATAGTAAAAGCCCCACTATACGGCCTACACCTCTGACTGCCAAAAGCCCACGTAGAAGCACCCATCGCAGGCTCAATACTCCTCGCCGCCCTACTACTAAAGCTAGGAGGATACGGAATTATACGAGTCACTCTATTTATGGGCCCACTGTCCAACCTCCTGCACTACCCCTTCCTAACCCTGGCCCTATGAGGCGCCCTAATGACTAGCTCAATCTGCCTACGACAGACAGACCTAAAATCACTAATCGCTTATTCATCCGTTAGCCACATAGGCCTAGTTATCGCCGCAGGAATAATCCAAACCCACTGATCATTCTCAGGGGCAATGATCCTAATAATTTCCCATGGACTAACTTCCTCCATACTATTCTGCCTAGCCAACACAAACTATGAACGTACGCACAGCCGAATTCTACTACTCACACGAGGCCTACAACCTCTCCTACCACTCATAGCTACCTGATGATTGCTGGCCAATCTAACAAACATAGCCTTACCCCCAACAACAAACCTCATAGCAGAGCTAACCATTATAATCACCTTATTCAACTGATCTGCCTTCACGATCATCCTAACAGGAATCGCAACCCTACTAACCGCCTCCTACACCTTATTCATACTACTAATGACCCAACGAGGCTCAATCCCCTCCCACATCACATCTATGCAAAACTCAACCACGCGAGAACACCTGCTCATAACACTCCACATTATCCCAATATTCCTCCTAATCCTCAAACCCGAACTGATCTCCGGAATCCCCTCATGCAAGTATAGTTTAAACCAAACATTAGACTGTGATTCTAAGAATAGAAGTTCAAACCTTCTTACCTGCCGAGGGGAGGGTTTAACCAACAAGAGCTGCTAACTCTTACATCTGAGCCTAAAACCTCAGCCCCCTTACTTTTAAAGGATAACAGCAATCCACTGGTCTTAGGAACCACCCATCTTGGTGCAAATCCAAGTAAAAGTAGTGAACCCCACACTACTAATCAACTCCCTCACACCACTCACGCTGACAATCCTCCTAACCCCAATCATCCTGCCATTTCTATTTAAAAACTTTAAAAACACCCCACAAGCCACCACCCGCGCTGTTAAAACCGCATTCCTAATTAGCCTAGCCCCTACAACCGCATTCATCTACTCGGGAGTAGAATCTGTCACCTGCCACTGGGAGTGAAAATTCATTATAAACTTTAAAATCCCCCTGAGCCTAAAAATAGACCAATACTCAATAACATTTCTTCCAATCGCCCTATTTGTAACATGATCAATCCTACAATTCGCCATATGATACATGGCCTCAGAGCCATACGTAACAAAATTTTTCACCTACCTACTGACATTCCTAGTCGCCATACTCCTCCTAACAACCGCAAACAACATATTCCTCCTATTCGTAGGCTGGGAAGGAGTACGAATCATGTCCTTCCTTCTCATCGGCTGATGACAAGGCCGAGCAGATGCCAACACCGCCGCCCTACGAGCCGTAATCTACAACCGAATCGGAGACATCGGACTGATCCTGAGCATAGCATGACTAGCTTCAACATTCAACACCTGAGAGATCCAACAAGCCGTACACCCCCACCAAACCCCAATCCTCCCCCTCATAGGATTAATCCTCGCAGCCGCAGGAAAATCCGCCCAATTTGGACTCCACCCATGACTGCCCGCAGCAATAGAAGGCCCCACCCCAGTATCAGCCCTACTGCACTCCAGTACCATAGTAGTAGCCGGAATCTTCCTGCTCATCCGCATGCACCCCCTGCTAGCCACCAACCAGACAGCCCTAACTGCCTGCCTATGCCTAGGTGCTCTATCAACCCTATTCGCTGCCACATGCGCCCTAACCCAAAATGACATCAAAAAAATCATTGCTTTCTCAACATCCAGCCAACTAGGACTAATAATAGTCACTATCGGACTAAACCTCCCACAACTAGCCTTCCTACACATCTCAACCCATGCCTTCTTTAAAGCCATACTATTCCTATGCTCAGGGTCTATCATCCACAACCTAAACGGAGAACAAGATATCCGAAAGATAGGAGGCCTACAGAAAATACTCCCAGTCACTACTTCCTGCCTAACCATCGGAAACCTGGCGCTGATAGGAACCCCATTCCTAGCCGGATTCTACTCAAAAGACCTCATCATCGAAAGCTTAAACACATCATACCTAAATACTTGAGCCCTACTCCTAACCCTTATAGCCACAGCATTCACCGCAACCTACAGCATCCGCATAACCATCCTAGTCCAAGCTGGACAAACCCGAATCCCCCCAATAGTATCAATAAACGAAAACAACCCACTAATCACCGCCCCCCTAACCCGACTCGCCCTAGGCAGCATTACAGCAGGAATAATCATTACCTCTTTCATCACACCAACCAAAACCCCCCCAATAACCATACCCCTTATCACCAAAACTGCTGCCATCCTCATAACAATCCTAGGAATCATCCTAGCCCTAGAACTATCGAACATAACACACACCCTCACTCACCCCAAACCAACCCCCCTCATAAACTTCTCCTCTGCATTAGGGTACTTCAACCCCCTAGTACACCGATTCTTCTCCAAAAACCTACTAGAAAAGGGACAAAACATTGCCCTACACTTGATCGACCTCTCCTGACTCAAAAAAATAGGGCCAGAGGGCCTTGCTGAACTACAAGTAGCCGCAAGCAAAGCCGCAACCTCAATACACACAGGGCTAATTAAGGCCTACCTAGGATCCTTCGCCCTCTCCATCCTGGTAATAATCCTAATAACACACAGACTCACTAATGGCCCCTAACATCCGCAAATCCCATCCCCTACTAAAAATAATCAACAACTCCCTAATCGACCTACCCGCCCCCTCCAACATCTCTGCCTGATGAAACTTCGGCTCCCTTCTAGCCATCTGCTTAGCCACACAAATCCTAACAGGCCTGCTACTAGCCATACACTACACCGCAGACACTTCACTCGCCTTCTCCTCAGTAGCTCACACATGCCGAGACGTCCAGTACGGATGGCTCATCCGCAACCTCCACGCCAATGGTGCTTCGCTCTTCTTTATCTGCATCTACTTACACATCGGACGAGGCCTCTACTACGGCTCCTACCTATACAAAGAAACCTGAAACACAGGAGTAATCCTCCTACTCACCCTAATAGCAACTGCCTTCGTAGGGTATGTCCTACCATGAGGACAAATGTCATTCTGAGGGGCCACCGTAATCACCAACCTATTCTCAGCCATCCCGTACATTGGGCAAACTCTAGTAGAATGAGCCTGAGGAGGATTCTCAGTAGACAATCCAACCTTAACCCGATTCTTCGCCATCCACTTCCTACTGCCCTTCCTAATTGCAGGAATCACCCTAGTCCACCTAACCTTCCTACACGAATCAGGATCAAATAACCCACTAGGAATCGTATCAGACTGCGACAAAATCCCATTCCACCCACACTTCTCCATGAAAGACAGCTTAGGGCTTATCCTAATAATCACCCCTCTAATAGCACTAGCCCTATTTTCACCGAACCTCCTGGTTCTTGGAATCCTAGTTGGGAGTGGTTGGCCACATGAGATGTACAGGATTTTTACCTGTGATTTAGTCTTGACAAGGCTATGTAATTGGTTTACTAACGTCTCATAAGAAAGAAGCATGAGCGGTTAATGCAGTTGGCTTGAAACCCATCCCCAGTGGTGCCAGTGCGCTCTCTGGAGTCACAGCACTGCATCCCCAGTGGTGCCAGTGCAGTCTCTGGACTCACTAAACTGCATCCCCAGTGGTGCCAGTGCACTCTGTGGACTCACTGTAGTGCATCCCCAGTGGTGCCAGTGCACTCTCTGGACTCACTGTACTGCATCCACAGTGGTGCCAGTGCACTCTCTGGACTCACTGCAGTGCATCCCCAGTGGTGCCAGTGCACTCTCTGGACTCACTGCAGGGCATCCCCAGTGGTGCCAGTGCACTCTCTGGACTCACTGCACTGCATCCCCAGTGGTGCCAGTGCACTCTCTGGACTCACTGAAGTGCATCCCCATTGGTGCCATTGCACTCTCTGCACTCACTGCACTGCATCCCCAGTGGTGCCAGTGCACTCTCTGGACTCACTGCAGTGCATCCCCAGTGGTGCCAGTGCAGTCTCTGGACTCACTGCAGTGCATCGCCAGTGGTGCCAGTGCACTCTCTCGAGTCACTGAAGTGCATCCCATGTGGTGTCAGTGCACTCACTGGACTGACTGCACTGCATCCCCAGTGGTGCCAGTGCGCTCTCCGGAGTCACAGCACTGCATCCCCAGTGGTGCCAGTGCACTCACTGGACTCACTACAGTGAATCCCCGGTGGTGCCAGTGCACTCTCTGCACTCACTGCACAGCATCCCCAGTGGTGCCAGTGCACTCTCTGGACTCACTGCACTGCATCCCCAGTGGTGCCAGTGCACTCTCTGGACTCACTGAACTGCATCCCCAGTGGTGCCAGTGCACTCTCTGGACTCACTGCACTGCATCCCCAGTGGTGTCAGTGCACTCTCTGGACTCACTGCAGTGCATCCCCAGTGGTGCCAGTGCACTCTCTGGACTCACTGCAGTGCATCCCCAGTGGTGCCAGTGCACTCTCTGGACTCACTGCACTGCATCCCCAGTGGTGATGGTACAATCTCTGGACTCACTGTAGTGCATCCCCAGTGGTGATGGTACAATCTCTGGACTCACTGTAGTGCATCCCCAGTGGTGCCAGTGCACTCTCTGGACTCACTGCACTGCATCCCCGGTGGTGCCAGTGCACTCTCTGGAGTCACAGCACTGCATCCCCAGTGGTGCCAGTGCACTCTCTGGACTCACTGCACTGCATCCCCAGTGGTGCCAGTGCACTCTCTGGACTCACTGAAGTGCATCCCCAGTGGTGCCAGTGCACTCTCTGGACTAACTGAAGTGCATTCTCAGTGGTGCCAGTGCACTCTCTGGACTCACTGCAGTGCATCCCCAGTGGTGCCAGTACACTCACTGGACTCACTGCACTGCATCCCCAGTGGTGCCAGTGCACTCTCTGCACTCACTAAACTGCATCACCAGTGGTGCCTCTGCACTCTCTGGACTCACTGCACTGCTTCCCCAGTGGAGCCAGTGCACTCACTGGACTCACTGCAGTGCATCCCCACTGGTGCCAGTGCACTCTCTGGGCTCACTACAGTGCATCCCGAGTGGTGCCAGTGCACTCTCTGGACTCACTGCACTGCATCCCCAGTGGTGCCTGTGCGCTCTCTGGAGTCACAGCACTGCATCCCCAGTGGTGCCAGTGCAATCTCTGGACTCACTGCACTGCATCCCCAGTGGTGCCAGTGCACTCTCTGGACTCACTGAAGTGCATTCTCAGTGGTGCCAGTGCACTCTCTGGACTCACTGCACTGCATCCCCAGTGGTGCCAATGCACTCTCTGGACTCACTGAAGTGCATCCCCAGTGGTGCCAGTGCACTCTCTGGACTCACTGCACTGCATCCCCAGTGCTGCCAGTGCACTCTCTGGACTCACTGCACTGCATCCCCAGTGGTGCCACTGCACTCTCTGGACTCACTGCACTGCTTCCCCAGTGGTGCCAGTGCACTCTCTGGACTCACTGCACTGCATCCCCAGTGGTGCCAGTGCACTCACTGGACTCACTGCAGTGCATCCCCACTGGTGCCAGTGCACTCTCTGGACTCACTGCACTGCATCCCCAGTGGTGCCAGTGCACTCTCTGGACTCACTGCACTGCATCCCCAGTGGTTCCAGCGCACTCTCTGGACTCACTGCACTGCATCCCCAGTGGTGCTAGTGCACTCTGTGGACTCACTGCAGTGCATCCCCAGTGGTGCCAGTGCACTCTCTGGACTCACTGAAGTGCATTCTCAGTGGTGCCAGTGCACTCTCTGGACTCACTTCAGTGCATCCCCAGTGGTGCCAGTACACTCTCTGGACTCACTGCAGTGCATCCCCATTGGTGCCAGTGCACTCTCTGGACTCACTGCAGTGCATCCCCAGTGGAGCCAGTGCACTCTCTGGGCTCACTACAGTGCATCCCCTGTGGTGCCAGTGCACTCTCTGGACTCACTGCACTGCATCCCCAGTGGTGCCTGTGCGCTCTCTGGAGTCACAGCACTGCATCCCCAGTGGTGCCAGTGCAATCTCTGGACTCACTGCACTGCATCCCCAGTGGTGCCAGTGCACTCTCTGGACTCACTGAAGTGCATTCTCAGTGGTGCCAGTGCACTCTCTGGACTCACTGCACTGCATCCCCAGTGGTGCCAGTGCACTCTCTGGACTCACTGAAGTGCATCCCCAGTGGTGCCAGTGCACTCTCTGGACTCACTGCACTGCATCCCCAGTGCTGCCAGTGCACTCTCTGGACTCACTGCACTGCATCCCTAGTGGTGCCACTGCACTCTCTGGACTCACTGCACTGCTTCCCCAGTGGTGCCAGTGCACTCTCTGGACTCACTGCACTGCATCCCCAGTGGTGCCAGTGCACTCACTGGACTCACTGCAGTGCATCCCCACTGGTGCCAGTGCACTCTCTGGACTCACTGCACTGCATCCCCAGTGGTGCCAGTGCACTCTCTGGACTCACTGCACTGCATCCCCAGTGGTTCCAGCGCACTCTCTGGACTCACTGCACTGCATCCCCAGTGGTGCTAGTGCACTCTGTGGACTCACTGCAGTGCATCCCCAGTGGTGCCAGTTCACTCTCTGGACTCACTGAAGTGCATTCTCAGTGGTGCCAGTGCACTCTCTGGACTCACTTCAGTGCATCCCCAGTGGTGCCAGTACATTCTCTGGACTCACTGCAGTGCATCCCCAGTGGTGCCAGTGCACTCTCTGGACTCACTGCAGTGCATCACCAGTGGAGCCAGTGCACTCTCTGGACTCACTGCAGTGCATCTCCAGTGGTGCCAGTGCACTCTCTGGACTCACTGCACTGCATCCCCAGTGCTGCCAGTGCACTCTCTTGAGTCACTGCACTGCATCCCCTGTGGTGCAAGAGCACTCTCTGGACTCACAGCAGTGCATCACCAGTGGTGCCAGTGCACTCTCTGGACTCACTGCACTGCATCACCAGTGGTGCCAGTGCACTCTCTGGACTCACTGCACTGCATCCCCAGTAGTGCTAGTGCACTGTGTGGACTCACTGTACTGCATCCCCAGTGGTGCCAGTGCAATCTCTGGACTCACTGTACTGCATCCCCAGTGGTGCCAGTGCACTCTCAGGACTCACTGCACTGCATCCCCAGTGGTGCCAGTGCACTCACTGGATTCACTGCACTGCATCCCCAGTGGTGCCAGTGCACTCTCTGGACTCACTGCACTGCATCCCCAGTGGTGCCAGTGCACTCTCTGGACTCACTGCAGTGCATCCCCAGTGGTGACAGTGCACTCTCTGGACTCACTGCAGTGCATCCCCAGTGGTGCCAGTGCACTCTCTGGACTCACTGCAGTGCATCCCAACTGGTGCCAGTGCACTCTCTGCACTCACTGCACTGCATCCCCAGTGGTGACAGTGCATTCTCTGGAGTAACTGCAGTGCATCCCCACTGGTGCCAGTGCACTCTCTGGACTCACTGCAGTGCATCCCCAGTGGTGCCACTGCACGCTCTGGACTCACTGCAGTGCATCCCCAGTGGTGCCAGTGCACTCTCTGCACTCATTGAAGTGCATTCTCAGTGGTGCCAGTGCACTCTCTGGACTCACTGCAGTGCATCCCCAGTGGTGCCAGTACACTCACTAGACTCACTGCACTGCATCCCCAGTGGTGCCAGTGCACTCTCTGGACTCACTAAACTGCATCCCCAGTGGTGCCACTGCACTCTCTGGACTCACTGCACTGCTTCCCCAGTGGTGCCAGTGCACTCACTGGACTCACTGCAGTGCATCCCCACTGGTGCCAGTGCACTCTCTGGGCTCACTACAGTGCATCCCGAGTGGTGCCAGTGCACTCTCTGGACTCACTGCACTGCATCCCCAGTGGTGCCTGTGCGCTCTCTGGAGTCACTGCACTGCATCCCCAGTGGTGCCAGTGCAATCTCTGGACTCACTGCACTGCATCCCCAGTGGTGCCAGTGCACTCTCTGGACTCACTGAAGTGCATTCTCAGTGGTGCCAGTGCACTCTCTGGACTCACTGCACTGCATCCCCAGTGGTGCCAGTGCACTCTCTGGACTCACTGAAGTGCATCCCCAGTGGTGCCAGTGCACTCTCTGGACTCACTGCACTGCATCCCCAGTGCTGCCAGTGCACTCTCTGGACTCACTGCACTGCATCCCTAGTGGTGCCACTGCACTCTCTGGACTCACTGCACTGCTTCCCCAGTGGTGCCAGTGCACTCTCTGGACTCACTGCACTGCATCCCCAGTGGTGCCAGTGCACTCACTGGACTCACTGCAGTGCATCCCCAGTGGTGCCAGTGCACTCTCTGGACTCACTGCACTGCATCCCCAGTGGTGCCAGCGCACTCTCTGGACTCACTGCACTGCATCCCCAGTGGTGCTAGTGCACTCTGTGGACTCACTGCAGTGCATCCCCAGTGGTGCCAGTGCACTCTCTGGACTCACTGAAGTGCATTCTCAGTGGTGCCAGTGCACTCTCTGGACTCACTTCAGTGCATCCCCAGTGGTGCCAGTACACTCTCTGGATTCACTGCAGTGCATCCCCAGTGGTGCCAGTGCACTCTCTGGACTCACTGCAGTGCATCCCCAGTGGAGCCAGTGCACTCTCTGGACTCACTGCAGTGCATCTCCAGTGGTGCCAGTGCACTCTCTGGACTCACTGCACTGCATCCCCAGTGCTGCCAGTGCACTCTCTTGAGTCACTGCACTGCATCCCCTGTGGTGCAAGAGCACTCTCTGGACTCACAGCAGTGCATCACCCGTGGTGCCAGTGCACTCTCTGGACTCACTGCACTGCATCACCAGTGGTGCCAGTGCACTCTCTGGACTCACTGCACTGCATCCCCAGTAGTGCTAGTGCACTGTGTGGACTCACTGTACTGCATCCCCAGTGGTGCCAGTGCAATCTCTGGACTCACTGCAGTGCATCCCCAGTGGTGCCAGTGCACTCTCAGGACTCACTGCACTGCATCCCCAGTGGTGCCAGTGCACTCACTGGATTCACTGCACTGCATCCCCAGTGGTGCCAGTGCACTCTCTGGACTCACTGCACTGCATCCCCAGTGGTGCCAGTGCACTCTGTGGACTCACTGTACTGCATCCCCAGTGGTGACAGTGCACTCTCTGGACTCACTGCAGTGCATCCCCAGTGGTGCCAGTGCACTTTCTGGACTCACTGCAGTGCATCCCCACTGGTGCCAGTGCACTCTCTGCACTCACTGCACTGCATCCCCAGTGGTGACAGTGCAGTCTCTGGAGTAACTGCAGTGCATACCCACTGGTGCCAAAGCACTCTCTGGACTCTCTGCAGTGCATCCCCAGTGGTGCCACTGCACTCTCTGGACTCACTGCAGTGCATCCCCAGTGGTGCCAGTGCACTCTCTGGACTCATTGAAGTGCATTCTCAGTGGTGCCAGTGCACTCTCTGGACTCACTGCACTGCATCCCCAGTGGTGCCAGTGCACTCTCTGGACTCACTGAAGTGCATCCCCAGTGGTGCCAGTGCACTCTCTGGACTCACTGCACTGCATCCCCAGTGCTGCCAGTGCACTCTCTGGACTCACTGCACTGCATCCCTAGTGGTGCCACTGCACTCTCTGGACTCACTGCACTGCTTCCCCAGTGGTGCCAGTGCACTCTCTGGACTCACTGCACTGCATCCCCAGTGGTGCCAGTGCACTCACTGGACTCACTGCAGTGCATCCCCACTGGTGCCAGTGCACTCTCTGGACTCACTGCACTGCATCCCCAGTGGTGCCAGTGCACTCTCTGGACTCACTGCACTGCATCCCCAGTGGTTCCAGCGCACTCTCTGGACTCACTGCACTGCATCCCCAGTGGTGCTAGTGCACTCTGTGGACTCACTGCAGTGCATCCCCAGTGGTGCCAGTGCACTCTCTGGACTCACTGAAGTGCATTCTCAGTGGTGCCAGTGCACTCTCTGGACTCACTTCAGTGCATCCCCAGTGGTGCCAGTACATTCTCTGGACTCACTGCAGTGCATCCCCAGTGGTGCCAGTGCACTCTCTGGACTCACTGCAGTGCATCACCAGTGGAGCCAGTGCACTCTCTGGACTCACTGCAGTGCATCTCCAGTGGTGCCAGTGCACTCTCTGGACTCACTGCACTGCATCCCCAGTGCTGCCAGTGCACTCTCTTGAGTCACTGCACTGCATCCCCTGTGGTGCAAGAGCACTCTCTGGACTCACAGCAGTGCATCACCAGTGGTGCCAGTGCACTCTCTGGACTCACTGCACTGCATCACCAGTGGTGCCAGTGCACTCTCTGGACTCACTGCACTGCATCCCCAGTAGTGCTAGTGCACTGTGTGGACTCACTGTACTGCATCCCCAGTGGTGCCAGTGCAATCTCTGGACTCACTGTACTGCATCCCCAGTGGTGCCAGTGCACTCTCAGGACTCACTGCACTGCATCCCCAGTGGTGCCAGTGCACTCACTGGATTCACTGCACTGCATCCCCAGTGGTGCCAGTGCACTCTCTGGACTCACTGCACTGCATCCCCAGTGGTGCCAGTGCACTCTCTGGACTCACTGCAGTGCATCCCCAGTGGTGACAGTGCACTCTCTGGACTCACTGCAGTGCATCCCCAGTGGTGCCAGTGCACTCTCTGGACTCACTGCAGTGCATCCCAACTGGTGCCAGTGCACTCTCTGCACTCACTGCACTGCATCCCCAGTGGTGACAGTGCATTCTCTGGAGTAACTGCAGTGCATCCCCACTGGTGCCAGTGCACTCTCTGGACTCACTGCAGTGCATCCCCAGTGGTGCCACTGCACGCTCTGGACTCACTGCAGTGCATCCCCAGTGGTGCCAGTGCACTCTCTGCACTCATTGAAGTGCATTCTCAGTGGTGCCAGTGCACTCTCTGGACTCACTGCAGTGCATCCCCAGTGGTGCCAGTACACTCACTAGACTCACTGCACTGCATCCCCAGTGGTGCCAGTGCACTCTCTGGACTCACTAAACTGCATCCCCAGTGGTGCCACTGCACTCTCTGGACTCACTGCACTGCTTCCCCAGTGGTGCCAGTGCACTCACTGGACTCACTGCAGTGCATCCCCACTGGTGCCAGTGCACTCTCTGGGCTCACTACAGTGCATCCCGAGTGGTGCCAGTGCACTCTCTGGACTCACTGCACTGCATCCCCAGTGGTGCCTGTGCGCTCTCTGGAGTCACTGCACTGCATCCCCAGTGGTGCCAGTGCAATCTCTGGACTCACTGCACTGCATCCCCAGTGGTGCCAGTGCACTCTCTGGACTCACTGAAGTGCATTCTCAGTGGTGCCAGTGCACTCTCTGGACTCACTGCACTGCATCCCCAGTGGTGCCAGTGCACTCTCTGGACTCACTGAAGTGCATCCCCAGTGGTGCCAGTGCACTCTCTGGACTCACTGCACTGCATCCCCAGTGCTGCCAGTGCACTCTCTGGACTCACTGCACTGCATCCCTAGTGGTGCCACTGCACTCTCTGGACTCACTGCACTGCTTCCCCAGTGGTGCCAGTGCACTCTCTGGACTCACTGCACTGCATCCCCAGTGGTGCCAGTGCACTCACTGGACTCACTGCAGTGCATCCCCAGTGGTGCCAGTGCACTCTCTGGACTCACTGCACTGCATCCCCAGTGGTGCCAGCGCACTCTCTGGACTCACTGCACTGCATCCCCAGTGGTGCTAGTGCACTCTGTGGACTCACTGCAGTGCATCCCCAGTGGTGCCAGTGCACTCTCTGGACTCACTGAAGTGCATTCTCAGTGGTGCCAGTGCACTCTCTGGACTCACTTCAGTGCATCCCCAGTGGTGCCAGTACACTCTCTGGATTCACTGCAGTGCATCCCCAGTGGTGCCAGTGCACTCTCTGGACTCACTGCAGTGCATCCCCAGTGGAGCCAGTGCACTCTCTGGACTCACTGCAGTGCATCTCCAGTGGTGCCAGTGCACTCTCTGGACTCACTGCACTGCATCCCCAGTGCTGCCAGTGCACTCTCTTGAGTCACTGCACTGCATCCCCTGTGGTGCAAGAGCACTCTCTGGACTCACAGCAGTGCATCACCCGTGGTGCCAGTGCACTCTCTGGACTCACTGCACTGCATCACCAGTGGTGCCAGTGCACTCTCTGGACTCACTGCACTGCATCCCCAGTAGTGCTAGTGCACTGTGTGGACTCACTGTACTGCATCCCCAGTGGTGCCAGTGCAATCTCTGGACTCACTGCAGTGCATCCCCAGTGGTGCCAGTGCACTCTCAGGACTCACTGCACTGCATCCCCAGTGGTGCCAGTGCACTCACTGGATTCACTGCACTGCATCCCCAGTGGTGCCAGTGCACTCTCTGGACTCACTGCACTGCATCCCCAGTGGTGCCAGTGCACTCTGTGGACTCACTGTACTGCATCCCCAGTGGTGACAGTGCACTCTCTGGACTCACTGCAGTGCATCCCCAGTGGTGCCAGTGCACTTTCTGGACTCACTGCAGTGCATCCCCACTGGTGCCAGTGCACTCTCTGCACTCACTGCACTGCATCCCCAGTGGTGACAGTGCAGTCTCTGGAGTAACTGCAGTGCATACCCACTGGTGCCAAAGCACTCTCTGGACTCTCTGCAGTGCATCCCCAGTGGTGCCACTGCACTCTCTGGACTCACTGCAGTGCATCCCCAGTGGTGCCAGTGCACTCTCTGGACTCATTGAAGTGCATTCTCAGTGTTGCCAGTGCACTCTCTGGACTCACTGCAGTGCATCCCCAGTGGTGCCAGTACACTCACTGGACTCACTGCACTGCATCCCCAGTGGTGCCAGTGCACTCTCTGGACTCACTAAACTGCATCCCCAGTGGTGCCACTGCACTCTCTGGACTCACTGCACTGCTTCCCCAGTGGTGCCAGTGCACTCACTGGACTCACTGCAGTGCATCCCCACTGGTGCCAGTGCACTCTCTGGACTCACTGCACTGCATCCCCGGTGGTGCCAGTGCAGTCTCTGGAGTAACTGCACTGCATCCCCACTGGTGCCAAAGCACTCTCTGGACTCCCAGCACCGCATCCCCAGTGGTGCCAGTGCACTCTCTGGACTCACTGCACTGCATGCCCAGTGGTGCCAGTGCACTCTCTGGACTCACTGTACTTCATACCCACTGGTGCCAGTGCACTCTGTGGACTCACTGTACTGCATCCCCAGTGGTGCCAGTGCACTCTCTGGACTCACTGCAGTGCATCCCCAGTGGTGCCAGTGCACTCTCTGGACTCACTGCACTGCATCCCCAGTGCTGCCAGTGCACTCTCTGGACTCACTGCACTGCATCCCTAGTGGTGCCAGTGCACTCTCTGGACTCACTGCACTGCTTCCCCAGTGGTGCCAGTGCACTCTCTGGACTCACTGCACTGCATCCCCAGTGGTGCCAGTGCACTCACTGGACTCACTGCAGTGCATCCCCAATGGTGCCAGTGCACTCTCTGGACTCACTGCACTGCATCCCCAGTGGTGCCAGTGCACTCTCTGGACTCACTGCACTGCATCCCCAGTGGTTCCAGCGCACTCTCTGGACTCACTGCACTGCATCCCCAGTGGTGCTAGTGCACTCTGTGGACTCACTGCAGTGCATCCCCAGTGGTGCCAGTGCACTCTCTGGACTCACTGAAGTGCATTCTCAGTGGTGCCAGTGCACTCTCTGGACTCACTTCAGTGCATCCCCAGTGGTGCCAGTACACTCTCTGGACTCACTGCAGTGCATCCCCAGTGGTGCCAGTGCACTCTCTGGACTCACTGCAGTGCATCCCCAGTGGAGCCAGTGCACTCTCTGGACTCACTGCAGTGCATCTCCAGTGGTGCCAGTGCACTCTCTGGACTCACTGCACTGCATCCCCAGTGCTGCCAGTGCACTCTCTTGAGTCACTGCACTGCATCCCCTGTGGTGCAAGAGCACTCTCTGGACTCACAGCAGTGCAT